>NC_060128.1:115700612-115885612 GCF_021461395.2 Schistocerca americana | reverse complement strand
ATGGTTTTTTTAATATAGTCACGGACAACCTCTAAGGAACGTTCACCAAGGTTCAATAGCATAGCATATGCAGATGATGAGATGACGTACAAATCATATTATCTGCCAGTTTTGACCCACGGATCAGAACACTGGCTTTGGACAGAGAAAGATTTGAGCAGATTATAAGCAACAGAGATGCGTTTTGTACGAGGCATCCTGCGTGAGACGAGAAGTAACAGGATAAGGAATGAAACATTACGAAACACTCTCCAAATCAGGCCCCTAAATGAAACTATGGAGAGGAATAGCTTTAAATGGTTTGGCAACATTAAAAGAACAGGATCAAAAAAATGGCTCTGAGCACTATGGGACTTAACATCTGTGGTCATCAGTCCCCTAGAACTTAGAACTACTTAAACCTAACTAACCTAAAGACATCACACACATCCATGCCCGAGGCAGGATTCGAACCTGCGACCGTAGCAGTCGCGCGGTTCCGGACTGAGCGCCTAGAACCGCGAGACCACCGCGGCCGGCGAACAGTACCAGAAAGACTTCCGTGAAGAGCACTAGAATGGATAGAACCTGGATGAAGACAGTTGTTAAGACGTGAAGAGTACTGCATTGGGAGGAGGTGCTAAATGATAGATTGTAGGAGAAAAGTGAAGCTTTGAAGAGGCTTTGTGAATGACCTGCCTAAGCAGAAACATTTCAGGAAGAAGAAGAAGAAGAAGAAGAAGGATGACTGAATATAGAAATTCATAATGCTTTCAGAACTTATTTATTAAGTGGTATAATCTGAAGTCACAAGTAACACATCGTGACGAGTGTTACAGTTATAACCCTTTTGTTTGTCTTAAAGTAATTTAAGCGGCGGCACACAAATACCCGGACTTTATTCGTCCAGTATTTGAGAATACTTAGCTACTTTCTACAAACTTGTCACACTATTTCAAACCTTCACGAATTTTTTTTCCCGCTGACACAGCGGGACACAGAGAAAAACTTCATCGCTGACCACATTTTCACTGTTCGTGCAGCAGAACTTCGGTATCGGACATAATGTTTTAATTTATTATCTCTTTACTACAAACTCTAATCGCAATGCACTTTGCACACAGCACCTAAATATACCACTGAATGTACTTGCAAAATTATATCACTGTACGGCACCTATTTCAGGAAATATGACCTCATAAAAACGTGAAAAACTAGCTTCTGCTTAAAATGGAAAGCTGATCATTGGCCTAATCATCCAATGTATTATAATTAGAAAATCTAATGACTTCCAACAAATTTTAAGCCTAGTTTCAAACTTTCTAAACTTTCCCTTCCTTATGTACTTTAATATCAAATATTTAACACATTAAGATATTTGGGAAGTTGAGAGATGGCATGAGCCCCCTCTCATATTTCTATCTTAGTCTGAGTAATTCGATTTTCCTCTCTAATTGCGTGCGGTGAAAAGTCGCTATTCCTTCACACACGGACTTCCCATGCAACGTCTCTCGTCACCCGGGTGGTCCGGTGACAGGCGGGTTCTGCTGATCTTGAAAGGGTTATGCAGATGGGTGTGAGGGAGGTGAGTGGATGATTTCCAGACGTCGACATTGTCATAAGAGTGGGGACGACACGACACACCCAGAGGGGCCTGACGGAGAGGCTGGGCTAGAGATTCCGTTACTTCGCAGGAACTTAGTGAAAACGCTTTCTGGCGGACTACCAGTGAGGTGTGGGAATGACTTGTGTTCCAGGCAGTCTTGGCGGGCAAATTCGTAACTGCAAAATCGTAACTGTGATTGGCTTGCTCAGGGCATAGCTCCGTGACGTAGCAAAATCGGCGCAGAAATTGGCGCCAAGAATCTCCATTGGTGGACTAGTAGTGCTTCGGCAATAGAGTGGAATTTTCCGCCGGTTTCCGAGTTGCTGATTGGAACGTTTAACCACGACCACTGTCGTGGGGACGGAAATGTTCTGTGTTCGGCTTGTACAGGTGCTCTTGAGAGAGTCTGCTCTCGCCTTTCGGTTGGAGTAGGTTACAAGACTGAGCTCTCGCTGCTCTGGACAGCCTGTCTTCCGTTGGCTGTCTAGTATACTTTCATTTAATTTTAACTGTTTGAGGAAGTTACTGAAGTTTCGACTTCAACGTAACTTTCCGAGTACAGTTGGCAATTGAGCGTTCTGCGTACATGCGGCCTATGTTGTCTGTCTTGAGCAGTTTTGGCTAAAGTTGACTGTATCGGAGTTACTGTGTGACTTCGCTTGTTAAAATCAATCACTGTACTGTCAGTGATTGTGTGGCGAGCCTTCTTCATCTCCCTCAGAGGCGCATTTGTATTGCTAGGAAGTCTTTAGTCTGGAACAACCAGACCAGGATAATTTGTTTCGGGCTATATTCGCGACATTACCATCACCACGACGGGACGTCGAAGCAACCAGCCATCGCCTCCGGTACCCCAGATCGTGTTCTTGCAGTTAAGAAGACAGCTTGGTAATGCATGTCCGCAGCACCGGCAGATTAGGGATTTTCCTAGGTGATAATCAGAGCTCAGCACAGCGCGCCTGTTTGTCTTTTTCTAACTTTGTTCTGTCTTGTGTGTTCATTGTCTGAGTTCTCACTACTGTAGCAGCAATTAATGTTGGGTTGGCAGTGTGTTTCTCTTAAGATTTGAGTTGCAAAGAATTGGCTCCACATACCACTTCGTCATAAATGTCACAATCTAGTTTAGGGACAATTTCACCTTCACAACATTTATTTGAGTATACAATTTGAGCCAGTTTGATGTATTGTAAATGTTTCATATGTTTTGTTTATTATTTTGAGTTTAGTCATAATAAATCAAATTGTTATTTTGGACAGAACTTTCATTCTGTTAATCGGTAGAGCTACCCTTTCGTTTCTCACTACGTTAATGAAACTTTCCTTTATTTAACTTATTTATCAAATTAAATTATTGCAGGTGCCAAACTCTTTTCAACTCCACTTGCAGGGTCGATTACAGTCAGTTCGCGTTTCTTTTCAATCCAAGTGCAACAGCAAAAGTCGGAGTTAGAAAAGGGGGGGCTTAGAGCATCATTTATATATGAAGATTCTAGAAGAATTTAGTGTTGAATACACTGCTAGCCCCGGCACCTCGCTAAGTGTTCAGAGATTTTAAACTGTTTTATAATGCGAGTTCAATTCTTTAACACATCTAACGGACCTTTACTGGTTGAGAAATATTACAAGGGGTGAGGATGACAGTACCGAACTGTATCTATGCGCAATCGATCTACATCTACATAAATGGTCTGTGGTGCATGGCGGAAGGGACATCGTAACAAAATTATCAATCTTCTTTCTTACTCCATCTGGATGCTGATCAGCGGAGAAAGTGACCCTCTGTATGTTTCTGTACCCGCCCTAATCTCTCATGACCTCTACCTGCAATACATGTTGACAGCAGCATAATATTCACACCATCCGTTTCAAGTGCTACATTTTCGAACTTACCGAACACGAATTCACGAGAATTAATGTGGCATTTCTCCTGTGGAGAGATTACCGAAGAATGTATTTTACAGTGTCCCTATCTTCTCACATTCCTGATCCTGCACGCTCGAAATATAGCGCAGCGGTTTATTATATACATTTCAATAACATACCTGCGATTGACTGTAAGCGAGCCGGCTTCTTTATTGCAGTATTACACGTCCCGGGCATTGCCGTCATCAGATATTCGTTGAAGTAAAATAAAATTACATAACTCCATATGAAATATAATTGGGTTACAAAACAAACATATCCGGACGATCGAAATTACTAAAAATCATTAGAAGACACGTACGCTGGAACATCATGTTGCACTTGAACACAAAAGTTACATGTTGTAGTGGTAAGCAACATAAGCAGACTGATAAAAGATTATTTCATCCATGTTGGATCTTGTGAACTTGGTGAATGACACAACGAGCCGCAAATACTTTTCGAGTGTTTTATTTTACTGGCACAACTCGTTTCGGACTACCATGGCCATCTTCAGGTGGCTAACATTTTTCGTTACATATATGGTTTGGCTAACATCATCTCGTCTGCTCCGCACTGCACAAACGTTTTGCTTATCTAGTGGCACTTTATCTGTTGTTTTATTGATAAAAATACGCTGAATTGTGTTCACTTACATACATTCCAGTCGATGGCGGTTCCTTTTATTGTGGTCCATGTCGTTTTCTAGCTCGATGTCAATGTCCTCGAAGTCCACCATGACACACATGTTGTAAAAAAGTTACGGTGGCACATTTCAGAATATCGTTAAAATGCGTGTTGAACATCGCACGTGTGTTACACACTTGACGTTTTTCTTTGCAAAAGAAGATTATCATTAAGCAAAGATGCAGAGATATCGATCATTAAATATCGAGCAAAGATGTAAACAGAGAAAAGATGATCTTGGATGGGCAAAATGTAACATGTTAATAACAGAAAAATACACTCCTGGAAATTGAAATAAGAACACCGTGAATTCATTGTCCCAGGAAGGGGAAACTTTATTGACACATTCCTGGGGTCAGATACATCACATGATCACACTGACAGAACCACAGGCACATAGACACAGGCAACAGAGCATGCACAATGTCGGCACTAGTACAGTGTATATCCACCTTTCGCAGTAATGCAGGCTGCTGTTCACCCATGGAGACGATCGTAGAGATGCTGGATGTAGTCCTGTGGAACGGCTTGCCATGCCATTTCCACCTGGCGCCTCAGTTGGACCAGCGTTCGTGCTGGACGTGCAGACCGCGTGAGACGACGCTTCATCCAGTCCCAAACATGCTCAATGGGGGACAGATCCGGAGATCTTGCTGGCCAGGGTAGTTGACTTACACCTTCTAGAGCACGTTGGGTGGCACGGGATACATGCGGACGTGCATTGTCCTGTTGGAACAGCAAGTTCCCCTGCCGGTCTAGGAATGGTAGAACGATGGATTCGATGACGGTTTGGATGTACCGTGCACTATTCAGTGGCCCCTCGACGATCACCAGTGGTGTACGGCCAGTGTAGGAGATCGCTCCCCACACCATGATGCCGGGTGTTGGCCCTGTGTGCCTCGGTCGTATGCAATCCTGATCGTGGCGCTCACCTGCACGGCGCCAAACACGCATACGACCATCATTGGCACCAAGGCAGAAGCGACTCTCATCGCTGAAGACGACACGTCTCCATTCGTCCCTCCATTCACGCCTGTCGCGACACCACTGGAGGCGGGCTGCACGATGTTGGGGCGTGAGCGGAAGACGGCCTAACGGTGTGCGGGACCGTAGCCCAGCTTCATGGAGACGGTTGCGAATGGTCCTCGCCGATACCCCACGAGCAACAGTGTCCCTAATTTGCTGGGAAGTGGCGGTGCGGTCCCCTACGGCACTGCGTAGGATCCTACGGTCTTGGCGTGCATCCGTGCGTCGCTGCGGTCCGGTCCCAGGTCGACGGGCACGTGCACCTTCCGCCGACCACTGGCGACAACATCGATGTACTGTGGAGACCTCACGACCCACGTGTTGAGCAATTCGGCGGTACGTCCACCCGGCCTCCCGCATGCCCACTATACGCTCTCGCTCAAAGTCCGTCAACTGCACATACGGTTCACGTCCACGTTGTCGCGGCATGCTACCAGTGTCAAAGACTGCGATGGAGCTCCGTATGCCACGGCAAACTGGCTGACACTGACGGCGGCGGTGCACAAATGCTGCGCAGCTAGCGCCATTCGACGGCCAACACCGCGGTTCCTGGTGTGTCCGCTGTGCCGTGCGTGTGATCATTGCTTGTACAGCCCTCTCGCAGTGTCCGGAGCAAGTATGGAGGGTCTGACACACCGGTGTCAATGTGTTCTTTTTTCCATTTCCAGGAGTGTATTTGCACCTTAAGAGCTAGACAGTAGGATAAATAGTTTGTACCAGGACGTTTTTTTGTACTGTCACTGGTAACCGTTGACGAAATACTAGAAACCCAACCGGCTGCATATTATACAGCCGACATATATGTGCACAAATTTATGTACACAGATATTTGGATGTCACTAAAGTTCATAAGTTAATTGAAGGAAATGCAAAATTAAAAAGTTGGCAGATGGGATGAGAGCGACACAGTTATTCATAATGGTAATTTATACTTATACAACTGTATACTGGTATGTGAATCTGCAGTGATATACAGTATAATGCAAGCACTTTAACTTATTTCTGTTAATGAAACAACTCATAAAGTGACACTAAATACTCAGATATTCTTGGGCAGTGGGGAGCAGACGACATATTGTTAACCAAAACATCTATTTTACGAAAATTGTACCCATCTGAAGATGGGCATGGTAGCTCGAAAGCATGGCAGCCCGAAATCAGTTATGGAAATAAAATGAAGCATTCAAAAAGTATTTGTGGCTGGTTGAGTCATTCACCAATACGATACAAGACCATGTAAGTCTGCAGGCTTTTGTGGCCGTTGTCACTGAAGTTAAAATCTTCTGCGTTATTAGGCCGCGTCATGTTTCTTCTAAAATGATCGACGTTTCGACCCCTTTGCTGGGATCTTCCTCAGGATCGTCTTGTGTCAACTACTGCTAGGATACTGTCAGAGACGAGTGACGCGTCCTCTTATAAAAGGGGAGTTTTCACGCGTTCGTGCTGGAGAAGTGATGGTATTGGTTAAAATTCATATGGCTACCATTGGTAGGCGATAGTCATAGGCTAATATTCCCGCTCTGATGCAGGAGATGGGGCGTTGTTAGCTAATCTCCTGTGGACACAATTGGCGTCCCATCGTCATTGGATAGAAAAGCCCTATTCCACTCTTGCGTTGGAGAAGGGTTATTGGTTGAAATTCCTGCTACCTCTGTTGGTTGGTCGTCATCAGTGGCTAGATTCGAAACGGACAGAGCAAGAGAGGGGGAATGTTTACCCAAAATATTATTGTCCGCCGAGGTGATTTGCAGCGCGTTGTTTATGCCGCTCACACACCGCGGCCGCGTATTTACTTCCTTGATGGCGGGGAGCCACGATGCCGGAAGCCTATAGCCGTCCTCTCTATTGAAATTAGATGAATTCTTGGAAAGTTCAACCGCTTCTCGGACCTTTCTTCTATAAATGTTTGTTTCCTTACCCAGTACACGTACGTTATTAAAATCTATGTCAGAGCCACAGTTCTCATGATGTTCCGCTACTGGCGATTTTGAACTTTGTTTTAGCCGCACGTGCGGTTCGTGTCCCTTAATGCGCTCTATAACAGTTCTTCCCGTTTCGCCAATATACACTTTGCCGCAGCCACATGTCACTTGACAGACGCCTGCATTGTGGAGGCAATCAGGTGCATCCGTTTTCCGTCGGAAAAAAATCGTTTGTTTTGAGTAAAGAAAGATGTCTGAATACCATTTTTCTTTAAAATTCTGATTATGCGGTCAGTGACCCCAGAAACGAACGATAACCTGACGGAGTGAGTAGGTGGTTCCCCGTCATTCTTATTAGCGGTATAAAATATTCCGCCTAAAATCCCTGTAGATTGAATAACTATCATACCCATTTGCCTTCAATGTCCTCTTTAAAAAATTCAACTCTGATTCCAAATTGTCGTCATCACTGATAGGGAAGGCTCTTCACGACAGAGTGTTGAGCAGTGCTTGCTTCTGGGCTCGGTGGTGATGCGAAGTGGCATCTAAATACCTGTCTGTGTTAGTCGGCTTTTTGTACACTCTGTGACCTAGATTTTTATCAGATCTTCTGTATACCAACTCATCTAGGAACGGCAGACTGACCTCATTCTTAACCTCCGAGTTAATCCCACTGACTATAGGCCTTAAAGAAACCTATTCTTTATGTATTTTCGGTAGTCCGTACATTCCTGGTGAGACAGATATTCGACGTGTTAGATTATTTGTAATAGAGCTGTCCAGTCAGGAGTCTGATATCAGGTTTTTCACTTTCCGAACGATTCTCTTCGTCGGATTGGTTTTTAACTTGCCTATAGGCAGTGGGGTTAACTCGCCGACTTATTTTTTAGCACATCATTTATCTGGCAAACGGAGACATCTAGTTGGTAAAACAAATACTTTTGTAAGAGATTCGAAACATTTTTTTAGAATTTATGCGCACACTGAAGATATCTGCAGGTGACATTCTTGTTAGCTTCGATGTGACATCATTATTTACAAACGTCTCAGTATCAGATACTGGGATACGGGCCTACGACTATGGCTCACCACATGAATTTCAACCAATACTATCACTTCTCCAGCACGAACGCGTGAAAACTCCCCCTTTACAAGAGGACGCGACACGCGTCTCCGACAGTATTCCAGCAGTAAAATGGCTCTGAGCACTATGCGACTTAACTTCTAAGGTCTTCAGTCGCCTAGAACTTAGAACTAATTAAACCTACCTAACCTAAGGACATCACACACATCCATGCCCGACGCAGGATTCGAACCTGCGACCGTAGCGGTCGCTCGGCTCCAGACTGTAGCGCCTAGAACTGCACGGCCACTCCGGCCGGCATTCCAGCAGTAGTGGACACCACAAGATCCTCAGGAAGATCTGTAGCGAGACTGAATTTCGCCGCGCTGCACTCGTTCCCTCAGACATAAATTATACCGTCGTAATGGTATGAGCGCTCGACGGCAGATAAAATACTAAAATTGTAACTCTTTTTTTTCTATCAGTTTTTTTTTTTTTTTTTTTTTTTTGTCTCTTGAGAGCGGAAGCTTAATGCAGACGTAAAAAACTTATTAGCCAGTCTTGATCTGATTAAGACGGAAAAACTTATTAATGTGTAGACATATAGTGGAAGTTATGAAATTCGGAGGATGGAAGTAGCAACGTAAAATAAATTGCATTCAGTATCAAGATGATTTTAATTTGTATAAATTAGTGATTCCTGGACAATTGCAAGATTTCGGAGCAGACTTCACGCAGATATGAAGTAGGAGATTTTTGAAGACCCTACGCCGCACGAAAGAAGACATGTTAACATGGTAAAGGATGAACTCTTATCTACGCCATCTCCCCCTGTCAGTTACATTTTGTTATTCTCTATTCTTTTTCAATAATTTTTGTAGTGGAAATTGGTTTAACTTTTGCTCAGAAACGCCACAAGGACCACTCCAACAATAGCTTTTCCGAATCACGAAGTCCGATAGCTTTTCTGTAATACGAAGTCCGATTTGCATTTCATTCTTTCCCTTTTTCATGGTCATTTACGATTTTAAAACCCTCTTTTTATTCGCCATTTCTTCCCACATTTTCAACCTTTCCTTTTCTTTTTCTTCTTTTGTATTAACCACTACAGATCCCAGCAGAGGGTTCGAAACGTCATCATTTTAGAAGAAACATGACGCGGCCTAATAACCCAGAAAAGTGTATCTTCATGATACAAAACTGCTGGTTGCCACAGAAGTTAAATTTACATCGCCAGACGGCGTTGACGCGGTGGGCGTGGTGTTATACTTGGCTACTGTATGAATGCCATATTATTTACAGAACTTAATAAAAACAGATATAAAAAAATCCGTTCTGGTTACATGTCAGTAGCCCACTTTCTTCGAGATGTTTCGTAATGGTTGAAATGGCTCTGAGCACTATGGGACTTAACATCTGTGGTCATCAGTCCACTAGAACTTAGAACTACTTACACCTAACTAACCTAAGGACATCACACACATCCATGCCCGAGGCAGGATTCGAACCTGCGACCGTGGCGGTCGCACGGTCCCAGACTGAAGCGCCTAGAACCGCTCGGCCACACAGGCCGGCTGTTCCGTAATGTTGGAACGCTGATGGTGAGTGCGGGGAATTCACGAGAAATACATTGCAAGGTCCGAGTGCGTGGGCACGAAAGTTGGCATTCGAGTTGTGTCCTAGGCGCGTGGCAGCGCCGTGGAGTGAGGGGGGGGGGGGGGGGGTGAGGGGGGGATTGAGGGCGTCGGTGCTGGAATGGTGGGGGGATCGGGGGAGGAACAGGTGAGTCAAAGGTGGAGGGGTGTCCGTTTCCATGGAAACCAATCCGCTTATCCATATGCGCAGCTCCTGCGCCGTCCTGCCGACACAAAGAGGGCCTCCCTCACACGCGTGTGTGTGTGTGTGTGTGTGTGTGTGTGTGTGTGTGTGTGTGTGTGAACGAGCCACGTCCATCCTGTGTGCAGCGCGTATTTATGGGAGTCCAGTTACTCCGCCTCGAAGTCTGGCTTTGCTTGCCGATACATCATAATGGTATTGTGTTTACCTGGCCGGTGCGAACGTGCGCTCCCGGAACTGCAAGGCTGATCGCACACACACACACACACACACACATACACACGGCTGCAGGGGCAGATGAAACTGCCCCGTCTTCCACACCGTGAGAGGAGTCGAACTCAGATTTCTTTATTCATACACGAAATCTTCCAGACAATAGATGGATGTGAACAGGCAAAGGGATTGCACAACAATACGGACACACTGCGAAATTTTGCATGCTTGAACGTAAACGCAGATGCTGGCCAATGCTACGGGTGGCGCTGTTGCACTGGTCAACGAATGGCACCTGTGTCTTGTCCTCAATGCGCTCCATATGTCACTCGTCGTCAAACAGCGGTCTGCGTAATTTCAGTGCATTACGTCGGTGGTAAGTGAATTGGAACGTCAGAGAACTGGTGCTCGGCGTGGCGGGTGCTTCCGTAATGAAAGCAGCCTGTTTCTAGTTGACCGCATTGAAGTATCATACCGGGAAAGCGAAAAAAGTCGTCCAATGAGTTACAATTTGGGCGAAAGTGTGTACTGGCAGATCGTGACGTAAGGTCATTGAAGAGGGTTGTGACGAAAGAGAGTCACAGCACTAATGAATGTCGCACTCATGACCCCCTGTCGGCACCAAAAAAACACGAAAGGAGTTCCACAATCAGGGAAGTGACGAGTCGGAACCTCAGTACCACTCATCAGTAATTCAAATGCAGCAAGATATCGTAGTTCCTAGGTGATAAAATCTGGGCCACGGAGAAGCGGAAGAAAGTCATTTTGTCAGATGAATCTTGTTTGACACTATTTCCAACTTCTGGCCTAGTTTACGTGCCAAAAGTTGTAAGTAGGCTGTTTAGGTTTTTATGTTGGTAACGCGACGTAGTCCTCTATATGAAAATCACTGACTGTGCTGTGTGCAGTCTGTGGTTGATTGGCATTGTTGGAATATTTGCTGTTGTAGTGTTGGGCAGTTGTATGTGAACAGCTCGTAGCGTTGCGCAGTTGGAGGTGAGCCGCCAGCAGTGGTGGATGTGGGAAGAGAGATGGCAGAGTTTTGAGAGCGGACGATCTGGACGTGTGTCCATCAGAAAGAGTACATTTTTAAGACTGGGTGTCATGAACTGAACATGAACATTACGACTTTTGAACACTATTAAGGTAAATACATTGTTTGTTCTCTATCAAAATCTTTCATTTGCCAACTCTGCCTATGAGTAGTTAGTGCCTTCAGTAGCTAAAATCTTTTATTTAGCTGCCAGTATTGGCGCTCGCTGAATTGCAGTAGTTCGAGTGACGAAGATTTTTGTGAGGTAAGTGATTCATGAAAGGTATAGTTTATTGTTAGTCAGGGCCATTCTTTTGTAGGGATTATTGAAAGTCACATTGCGTTGCGCTAAAAATGTTGTGTTTCAGTGTAGTGATGATCAGAATAAGTAAAGAGAGAAATGTCTGAGTACGTTCCGTTCTGCTCAGTTGTTTGAAAATCAAATAACATAAGGGGTTTACCAGCACAGTAATTCATAAATTTTTCCAAGGGGATGTTTCAAAGTGAAAGATGATAGGGTATGGTGATGATTTGGGCAGCCACAACGTGGCATTCTATGAGCATATGAAAGATCGCGTTACTGCGGAGGATTATGCAACAATTTTGACTTACCAGGTCCTTCGCGTGGTAGAGTATTTGTACCCCAATGGTGATGCTTCGTTCCAAGATAAGAGAGCCCACACACCTCACATCGTCTAGGACTGCTTTTGTGATCACGAGGATCAACCGTCGCATCTGCCTTGGCCACCGAAGTCACCAGATTTCAATATTGCGAGGGTCGTTCAATACGTAATGCCCCACCTTCTTTGAAAAGCTCTTAATATACATAGACAAACGTCCTTGTTGGTGCTTCACGTTTGATGTTTGATGTGTGCGCCAGTGAAGTTTCGAACCGTTCTGTGAGATGGCAGAGCCGTTGTACAGCGTCAAAATAGCGTCTACGTACGACTCACGTTACAGGCAGCGTGCTGTTATTCTTGTGTGCAGAAAAAGAAACCGTGGTGAACATTTGTGTGCAGAGTATGGCGATGCTGCAGCTGATGGGCGACAATTGCGCGGTCGGTAAAGAAAGTTACAGTCTCAGGAAACGCAGAAATAGAGCTCCATGATCAGCCACGCTCGGGTTGGAGAACATTGTCTCATCCACTGTACAGTAAAGACCTAACACCTTCGGACATCCATCTCTTTGAGACACTTCAAGGTTCTCTATGGGAAACACACTTTGAAGGTGACGGGAGTGTCAATCATGCAGTGAAAACATGGCTACGCCTACAGGACCAGAGATTTTACCAGCGAAACGGAAAATACAGTGAAAATCTGGTGAAGCTTTGCACAGATGCGTTGGGCACTGTATCTAGTACGCCCGTCGATAGCATCATGTCGTTCTTTTCAGTTCTGAGCTGAGAGAACGTAAAGATGGGTAGAAATTAGCGTCTCCCGCCAAGTATGAGGGCCTGGCGAAACATTTCGCCTGAAGCTATGCAATCCACATAACTGTCATGCGGTACGTTCTACACGACAATTCTCGGCCGCACTCTGCAGGGGCAATGAAGGATGATCCTGCAGCGTTCTCGATGAGAAGTTTTTGATCACCCACAGTACAGTCCGTAATTCGCTACCCCTGAGGTTCATCTCTGCTCAAATGAACCGCTGGCTATGTAGACAGAATTTTGACACAGACAACGAGCTGCATTCCAGAGTAGAAAATTGTCGAAATGCACTGGTGGCTGTCTTCTATAACGAGTGAATTGAAAAGTTGGTACAATGCTACGACAGGTGTCTAAGTCTGAGCGGCGACTGTGTAGAGAAGTAGCTGAAAGGTGTAGCTAACCGCTGCAAATATAAAAGGTTTGATTTTCGCTGTAGTTTCCGTTTCGCGACCTATCGTTCCTTATTTTCCAAATAGCCCTCGTATATTTTCACCAAATGCTGACTCCTAACAATAAATATGTTCTGAGAAAAAATGTGGGGCCTTACTTATTGAACGACATTGGTATTTAGCCTTTGTGGTGGACTTCAGAGAGAAGAGTGCGTGCATCTCTCTCCATCTCCGTCATTGTTACCTGAACTTGCCGCCATTTGCAGAAAGAGTGGTATAAGGTTCCCTTGAAAACCATACTGCACCTATATTTATCCAATTCGAGACAACTGCAACCTGTTTTGAAAGTCAACGGTTTTCGTATCCCGTATATGCTGTCATAAGTCACAGCTGCAAAATACTAACGCAAATTCTTTACAGATGAATGGAAAAACTGGTAGAAGCCGACCTCGGCGAAGATCAGTTTGGATTCCTCAGAAATGTTGGAACACGTGAGGCACTACTGACCCTACGACTTATCTTAGAAAATAGATTAAGGAAAGGCAAACCTACATTTCTAGCATTTGTAGACTTAGAGAAAGCTTTTGACAATGTTGACTGGAATACTGTCATTCTAATTTTAAAGGTGGCAGGGGTAAAATACAGGGAGCGAAAGGCTATTTACAATTTGTACAGAAACCAGATGGCAGTTCTAAGAGTCGAGGGTCACGAAAGGGAAGCAGTGGTTGGGAAGGGAGTGAGACAGGGTTGTAGCCTCTCCCCGATGTTATTCAATCTGTATATTGAGCAATCAGTAAAGGAAACAAGAAAAATTCGAAGTAGGTATTAAAGTCCACGGAGAAGAAATAAAAATGTTAAGGTTCGCCGATGAGATTGTAATTCTGTCAGAGACAGCAAAGGACTTGGAAGAGCAGTTGAACGGAATGGACAGTGTCTTGAAAGGAGGATATAAGATGAACACCAACAAAAGCAAAATGAAGATAATGGAATGTAGTCGAATTAAATAGGGTGATGCTGCGGAAGTTAGATTAGAAAATGGGACGCTGAAAGTAGTACATGAGATTTGGTATTTGGGGAGCAAAATAACTGATGATGGTCGAAGTAGTGAGGATATAAAATGTAGACTGGCAATGACAAGAAAAGCGTTTCTGAAGAAGAGAAATTTGTTAACATCGAGTATAGATTTTAGTGTTAGGAAGTCGTTTCTGAAAGTATTTGTATGGAGTGTAGCCATGTATGGAAGTGAAACATGGACGATAACTAGTTTGGACAAGAAGAGAATAGAAGCTTTCGAATTGCGGTGCTACAGAAGAATGCTGAAGATTAAATGGGTAGATCACATAACTAACGAGGAGTTACTGAATAGAATTGGGGAGAAGAGGAGTTTGTGGCACAACTTGACAAGAAGAAGGGACCGGTTGGTAGGACATGTTCTGAGGCATCAAGCGATCACAAATTTAGTATTGGAGGGCAGCGTGGAGGGTAAAAATCGTAGTGGGAGACCAAGAGATGAATACACTAAGCAGATTCAGAAGGATGTAGGTTGCAGTAAATACTGGGAGATGAAGCAGCTTGCACAGGATAGAGTAGCATGGAGAGCTGCATCAAACCAGTCTCAGGACTGAAGACAACAACAACATGTGCCGTGCTTTTGCTTTTCGATATTTTTGTCCACCCCCTGTACATCCGACGAAGGACAAGCTATATATGTTCTGTCGTTGAAACTGGGAGGTTATTGGTGGATATTAGAAACAATAGAACATCCACAACTGAAACCTTCCGTACATGAGGTACGTACACCTCCCCAATCAGTGACAGTGGACTTTCCATTTAGATTCACGCTGTGTTAGAGAAGTTGTATCGTTGCTGTCGCTTTCTTCTTTACTCTAATGGAAACGGAATATTCATCTTTCGATTTATAATCGCCATACAAGAAAGACGCATATACAATATACAGGTTGCAATGGTTATAAATGCAGATATTTCTGTTGCTGACTGATCCCCGTGGGCTGAACAACATTACAACTGTATTTATGTCATTTGTAGACGAGTTATTATAGCCATTAGAAATCGTGTTGATTAGTACCTTGAAGTATATGTGGCCATAGCAGGCCATCAATGATTATATTCCACTGGGCAGCAGCTCTAGTGTTGAAGTGTGGACACGTGTACGCAAAAAGGTTAGTCTACATTTACAGGTGTAGTCCACTAAGTGATGCGTACGAACGTGCAGAAAACATCGCTTCGTAAGGTTTGTGACACGTTTGTGGGCAGACTGTTGGGCGTGGAGAAAAAACATCCGACACACTACCGTGTGTACATATTGAGTTACCACATTTTAAAAAATCGCCGTTTATACCTGTTACATCCTTAGATTTCGGTGCGCTACCGGGCTACAATATGAACTGTAACCTTATCTCTAAATAAATAGGTGAGTTCATAATGTAAATACCTCCGTTCGCAATATTTAATTGTATTTATCAAACCGCACATGTTTTATTGCTGAGGAAAAGAAATTACTGAGGAATCGACTGCATTTGTTTCATGACGTAACCATGTTACTGAAGAAAGCAGACATAATCTGGCGATGCCAATTCAAAGTATAAAGAGGTGTTACAATCTGAAAGACTGAGGTAAGGGTCGTGATAGGTGAAAGAAGGTAAATGAAAGAGATTCTACGTAAAACCTCACCTAAAGGGATCTAATTGAGACGTCCAAGACAGGGGTGACTTAAGAGCGGTATTAGAGAAGAAATGTTTTCATTCCATTTTGTTTTGATTCCGCTGGATCAATTTATTGTTTGAGTCATCCTCCTCCGTTCATATTGTGAAGATTATTGATTGTCTGCCATCACATTGCACCTAGTAATCTTTGCAGTTTACGTTATCTTTTTCTTTCTTCTACAGTAATAAGAGGCAAATTTATTCGGGTCCTGTGATGATGGAATGTGATGTAACTTTCATTTAAAATTGATATTGTTCGTCTTAATAGATTCGTTTTATAGCAGTTTTTTGCCTTCTTTGTAATAGCTGTTTTTATTGTACGCATTTGTAAGGTCTTATGTATATCTGATTGAATGCTATTTTGTCTAAAACTGACACGGTGAGACCGTGGCTGTGTATAGTTAATGTAGGTTAATTCTTACAAAGAACAAAACAGCAACCAGCCACTATTAATACAGCTATTTATTTAGGTAAATAGCGCCGTTACCGGTTTCGAAGTGGCAAGTTCATCGTCAGACGGCTGTTCACATGATATTCAAGATACACTTTACATTGTCGTCCGTTTTCGATTTTTATTATTCCACTATGGCGAAGTATTTTTGGTGTGTTGTTGCCGTCGAAAACGGACGATAATGTAAAGTGTATCTTGAAAATCATGTCAACAGCCGTCTGATGATGAACTTGCCAGTTCGAAACCGGTAACGGCGCTATTTACCTAAATAAATAGCTGTATTAATAGTGGCTGGTTGCTGTTTTCTTCTTTGTAAGAATTAACCTATATTGTCTGATTGAAGTTTGTCATAATGAGTAATGAGAAGGAGCAATCTCTATGTATTCCAAGGAGTTTTTTATACCCAGAATCGCGTTCAAATCTACTTTCTTACTGGCCGATTTCGATAAGCACAGCTGTCTGTCATCTCCAGAACTTCAAAAACATTTGTGGTTGTATGTTACGTGTTGTGTCTAGGCAAGACAGCCTAGACACAATGAGAGGAAGCCGAAAGGCACGCGCTTATACTCACGCAGGCTGGCGTGAGGTCTGAAACAGGATACGTAATGAATGCTATAAAGAAAAGTGCGTAGCTTCTGGAATACTTGACTTTAATCCATAATTGGTGAACATTGGTCTTGTTGATACAGTATTATCATCTCAATATAACATGGTGATGGCGCCTTGCTAGGTCGTAGCAATTGACTTAGCTGAAGGCTACGCTAACTATCGTCTCGGCAAATGAGAACGTATTTTGTCAGTGAACCATCGCTAGCAATGTCGGCTGTACAACTGGGGCGAGTGCTAGTACGTCTCTCTAGACCTGCCGTGTGGCGGCGCTCGGTCTGCTGTCACTGACAGTGGCGACACGCGGGTCCGACGTATACTAATGGACCGCGGCCGATTTAAAACCTACCACCTAGCAAGTGTGGTGTCTGGCGGTGACACCACATTATGTTTCATTGCGTGTTCACTACTGAAGGTATGTTAACACTTCAGCGAAGAGTACTTTTCATCTGTATGTAATTTTTCTGGAGAGTATATTTCACCTCTATGTAGTGTGAAATATGCTCTCCACTAAAACGTTAACACAGCATCAGTAATGAGCGCACAATGGAAGACGACGAGTAAAGAAAAAAATTTTTGAAGATCTGTAGATGATAGTTATAGCTGTCGAAACCAGGCAATAAAAAAATGTTTTCAACGCTCTCTTGGCTCAGAAAAATTTCTCATGCATATCTACTTTTCTGTCCCAAAGGGTTGCTTTCACAACCCATCTTAGGACTTCGTTGTAAGTGGGAGATTATTATTAATGGACTAGCTATACCCGGTAAACTTCGTTCCGCTTGTGAAAAACTTTATATGTTATAACGTGACAGGCAAACGTTGAATTTCCATATAAATTATCTCTAGTCTATAGGAACAATGTATATGTATAACACAATGTGCACGTGTAACACAATAGCCGTTGTTGGCGGGAGTTCGTGACACAAACAATAATAATGGCCGAAAACTGTGTAGGGAGCGAGAAAAGGCTTAGGGGGAAGTCAGGCAGTATCGGCCACTATTAGTTGTAGCGTTTCTACGGTAGATCGCAAATTTAAGAATTGCAGCCGATACACGGCTCGTCCATGAGCATACAAACATAGCGGCAATTTCGTGTCGAAACGTGTTCGCCGGTATTATGAATAAGGCCAAGCGCACACGCATCGATTTTTATCGTACGTAAAAATATTTTACGATTAAATTCTTTTAGAGGAGGAACAAAGGAGAACGTAGGAACTTCTTTGTTCCACTAAGAGAATTTGATCGTACGATACATTTCTGTACGATAAAAAGCGATGGGTGTGCGCTAGGCGTAAATGTCGGTTTGGCGAATGACGCGTGCTACCTAGTTAAACTTCTCGGTCTAGTGACGTCGATTCAAAGAGGGATATTCAAGTCGTTGCTTTTGGTGCGTTATCTTCAATTTCCTATCTATCGAATAGGATTTAAAGTCACTTAGTCTTGTACAAAAAGGTGTGCTTTATTCAGGAACACTCATTTTCAATAACTTGCCAGCAGCCATAAAAAGCTTAACAACCAATGAAATTCAGTTTAAGAGAAGCCTAAAGGATTTATTGGTGGCCACCTCCTTCTACTCCATTGATGAATTTCTCAGTAAAACCAACTGATTTGTGTAAGTACAATCTAACTTCTGCACCATTTCAGTGCAGTAATGTGTTCATTGTAAATAAGTATTATAGTAGTTGTATTACATGCTTATTACCTTATACATAAATTAAAAACCTTTTTTATTTTAAATTCAGTGCATTAGTATTTGTAAAATGACTCTTTCATACAGTGTTCATTAAAAAATGACGATCATTCCATTCGGGAACTGTGGAATGGTACATTAGCTTATTTGTTTTAGTTGTAAATATTTCTAATGTATTGTTGTTTTACTGTCAAGTTCCACATCCTGGAGGACCTGCTCACTACGGATCAATTGGAATCTTATCTAATCTAATCTGGTGAAAGACTATCACCGGTAGAAACCTGGCGGGGATAACTGATCAAGTGATAATTGATCAGTTATCGACGAGGGTTGAAAATAATTAAATTACTAAAATCGCTATGGAAAAATAGGGATTGATGGTAGACGGACGAAAATTTAATGTTGTGTGTATTTTGTAATGCCACATCATAAAAAAATAAAAACAAAAAATTCTGTCCAAAAAACAAGAAAAAATTTTGGGCTGGACCACCTTATCACTTAGGGATAGGAAAAATAGATTACGACCGAGTCTCAGACGTACCGAATATACATGTAAAATTTCATCAGAATCGATCGAGCCGTTTCGGAGGATTATGGCAACTAACACTGTGACACGAGAATTTTATATATCAGGATATGAGGAAGACTGCACTGTAGTTCCTTCTCTAGATTGTCGCACAGATGACAAAATGGTAGATATCGAAATAGACGACAGAGGGAGAGAGCAACAATTACAATCGCTCAAAAGAGAAAAGGCCGCTGGACCTGATGGGATACCAGTTCGATTTTACACAGAGTACGCGAAGGAACTTGCCCCCCTTCTTGCACCGGTGTACCGTAGGTCTCTAGAAGAGCGTAGCGTTAGCGTTCCAAAGGATTGGAAAAGGGCACAGGTCATCCCCGTTTTCAAGAAGGGACGTCCCCCGTTTTCAAGAAGGGACGTCGAGCAGATGTGCAGAACTATAGACCTCTATCTCTAACGTCGATCAGTTGTAGAATTTTGGAACACGTATTATGTTCGAGTATAATGACTTTTCTGGAGACTAGAAATCTATTCTGTAGGAATCAGCATGGGTTTCGAAAAAGACGATCGTGTGAAACCCAGCTCGCGCTATTCGTCCACGAGACTCAGAGGGCCATAGACACGGGTTCCCAGGTAGATGCCGTGTTTCTTGACTTCCGCAAGGCGTTCGATACAGTTCCCCACAGTCGTTTGATGAACAAAGTAAGAGCATATGGACTATCAGACCAATTGTGTGAGTGGATTGGAGAGTTCCTATATAACAGAACGCAGCATGTCATTCTCAATGGAGAGAAGTCTTCCGAAGTGTGAGTGATTTCAGGTGTGCCGCAGGGGAATCCGTAGGACCGTTGCTATTCACAATATACATAAATGACCTTGTGGATGACATCGGAATTCACTGAGGCTTTTAGCGGATGATGCTGTGGTATATCTAGAGGTTTTAACAATGGAAAATCGTACTGAAATGCAGGAGGATCTGAAGCGAATTGACGCGTGGTGCAGGGAATGGCAATTGAATATCAATGTAGACACGTCTAATGTGCTGCGAATACATAGAAAGAAAGATCCCATATCAATTAGCTGCAGTGTAGCAGGTCAGCAACTGGAAGCAGTTAATTCCATAAATTATCTGGGAGTACGCATTAGGAGTGATTTAAAATGGAATGATCATATAAAGTTGATCGTCGGTAAAGGAGATGACGGAGTGAGATTCATTGGAAGAATCCTAAGGAAATGCAATCCGAAAACAAAGGAAGTAGATTACAGTACGCTTGCTCGCTCACTGCTTGAATACTACTCAGCAGTGTGGGATCCGTACCAGATACGGTTGATATAAGAGATAGAGAAGATCAAACGGAGAGCAGCGCGCTTCGTTACAGGATCATTTAGTAATCGCGAAAGCGTTACGGAGATGATAGATAAACTAAAGTGGAAGACTCTGCAGGAGAGACGCTCAGTAGCTCGGTACGGGCTTTTGTTGAAGTTTCGAGAACATACCTTCACCGAAGAGTCAAGCAGTATATTGCTCCCTCCTACGTATATCTCGCGAAGAGACCATGAGGATAAAATCAGAGAGATTAGAGCCCACACAGAGGCATACCGACAATCTTTCTTTCCACGAACAACACGAGACTGGAATAGAAGGGAGAACAGATAGAGGTACTCAAGGTACCCTCCGCCACACACCGTCAGGTGGCTTGCGGAGTATGGATGTAGATTATATGTAGAATATAGAGCCCTGTCGTACGGAATGCTTGATTACTACAAACTCTGACGTACACACGAGGCATATGTTAAAAGGAATGACGGAGAAGAAATAAAAGACTACTTCTGTTGTGGCGTTTCTGAGTTATTGCGGGTAGTCCAGATAACGTCGCACGCTGGGTGATTGACGACAGACGTCTACAGAGCATGGAAACGTTTCGTCAGTACGAAAGCACCACTAATTCAGTCAAGGAGGTGACCACAGTAAGCACCACTAGTTTGGGAAGCTCGCATACTTCTCCGATGAGCCATACTGCCGAGTCGAATCGCTAACACCTCATGACCGTCGAGCGCTGAGCCAAATTTCGCCTAAGCTGCAGGAGCGCCTCTTCAGCCTCTGGCCACTCGATGCCGACTCGCGGTATCGTAGCTGTGCTGGACACGATGCCTGCCCTCTCTAGCAGCCATCAGAGGCAGCTCCGGCCCAGACGGACTCTGCCGAGTACCACCCCCTCCTCCACCCCCTCCTCCACCCGCACACAACTCTCAGCCCAGCTGGGCGGGCATTAATGGAGGGGCCCCGTATCCAGCGCACCACTTTGCATCCAGTTCTGGACCTCCTCATCGCCGTCTGGAGTCCAGACACGCGGTGCGCTCCTCCTAAGCACCGCCTCGAGTGTCCGACGAGTGGGCGCGAAACAATTCCAGGCAGCGGAATTCCTTCCCCGGCCAAAATCTCTACAGCGCTGCTTTCCACTTGGAGACGCTACACGCAGCCCTGCGTTCCGGCGAATTAGCTCCAGTAAATTTCCCTCCATTAGTGATCACCTACAGGTTAGCGAACTATATGAAATAAAAGCGTCGTAACTTCTGAACGGTTTGCGTTAGGACGTTCAAACTGCACGATTGGCCGAGAGGCATGATGGGAATTAGTATGCGCATGCGCACGCGCTTTGTTGTTGTCGGCCATTTGCACAGTACAGCATGTCTGAGCGTATAGCGCTTGTGAACGCACACTGCGCCAGCAATAACAGCCGAACTGCGGCTCAAAGTAAATTTGCGGCCGAGTTCAAGCTGAAGACAACCGGTCTACACAATGCCTATTGTCCAAACAGGGAGAAAACGCCTGAAAACATCGAGAAGACACGCGCTGTTTTTCAGACCAGCCCGAGGAAATAGACCAGACGAGCTGCACATAAGGTGGGAATAAATCGGAAGACGCTGCGACAAATTCTTGTTGAAGACCTACATCTGCTCCCACACAAAGTTCGAATCCATCAGCCACTAAGCCCATGGAAAAGTGGCTGTTTTTCGCCAACACTATTGTCCACAGAATTGACGAACAGGGCTTTGATGTGAATATGGTTACACAGTTCCGTACAGTAAATGGCACAACTCCAGTAATAAATATAGACGTTGAACAGAAGTCTGTAGCTAAGTTAGAATTTTCAAAATTTTTAGGTGTGTCCATTGATGAGAGGTTAAACTGGAAGCAACACATTGATGGTCTGTGAAAACGTCTGAGTTCAGCTACGTATGCTATTAGGGTTATTGCAAATTTTTGTCATAAGAATCTCATAGCTTACTATGCCTACTTACATTCACTGCTTTCGTATGGCATCATATTCTGGGGTAATTCATCGTTGAGTAGAAAAGTATTCATTGCTCAAAAACGTGTAATCAGAATAATTGCTGGAGCCCACCCACGGTCATCCTGCAGACATTTATTTAAGGATCTAGGGATCCTCACAGTAACCTCACAGTATATATATTCGCTTATGAAATTTGTTGGTAATAATCCAACCCAGTTCAAAAGTAATAGCAGTGTGCATAGCTATAACACCAGGAGAAAGGATGATCTTCACTATGCAGAGTTAAATCTGACTTTGGCACAGAAAGGGGTAAATTATGCTGCCACAAAAGTCTTTGGTCACCTACCAAACAGCATCAAAAGCCGGACAGATAGCCAACTAACATTTAAAAATAAATTAAAAGAATTTCTAGATGACAACTCCTTCTACTCATTGGCTGAATTTTTAGATATAAATTAAGGGAAAAAAGAAACAACAACAACAACTTAAACATTCCAATCTATCGATGAAGCCCACTTTCATTTGGACGGGTTCGTCAATAAGCAAAACTGGCTCGTAAGGGGGACTGAGAATCCGCATTTCGCGATCGAGAAGTCTCTTCACCCTCAACGGACGACTTTATACTGTGCAATGTCCGCCACGGAATAAATGGTGCGATATTGCTTGATGGCGTAGTGACTACCGAACAGCAGGTGAAGGTTTTCGAAGATGATTTCATCTCCATTATTCAAAGTGACCCTACTACTTTGCGGATAGTAACTGACTTACCCTCGTATGTGTTAAGTGAACAGCGTGAGATGTTGAGTGATTGCTTTGAAGGACACGGAGATGACGTGTACTCGTGTGAGACAGCATTATCAGCAGGTGACAGTTTCATCGGTTCGTCTTTGAGAGTCACGACAAGGCCGGTTGGATGAATCATGCAAACTCCATATTTCTGTGACACTCGGAATGTATAGTGATCCCACGTTAGACAGTATCGGGCGTGATGGTATGGATACTCGTCAGCGAGGTTTTTATCTAACAGGTCGGACTACTTCAAGATACTTGGTGACAAATATTGAACTACATGAAACAACATCGTCATAACTTCTGAACGGTTTGCGTTAGAACGTTCAAACGGCACGGTTGGCCCCGGGGCATGATGGGAATCAGTACACGCATGTAGGGTATGGTTTAGGGACGAAGACCACTTTCATTTCGACGGATTCGTCAATAACGAAAACTGACTTATTTGGGGCACTGAGAATCCGCATTTCTCGATCGAGAAGTCTCTGCACCCTCAATAGGTGACTGTGTGGTGTGTCAAGGTGCGACAATCCTCGATAGCACGGTGACTACCGAACGGTACGTCAAGGTTTTGGAAGACGATTTCATCCCCCATTATCCAAAGTGACCCTGATTTCGACAAGATGCCGTTCATGCAAGACGGAGGTCGACCACATCGAAGCAGGAGAGTGTTTCATGTCCTGGAGGGCCACTTTGGGAATCGCATTCTCGCTCTGGGGTACCCAGAGGCCACTGGCATAGGTCACCATTGGCCGCTACCTTCTCCGGATCTGAGCACATGCGACTCCTTTTTGTGGGGCTATATTAAAGACAAGGTGTACAGCGGTAACCCCAAAACCATTGCTGAGCTGAAAACTGTCATTCAGGAGGTCATAGACAGCATCGATGTCCCGACACTTCAGCAGGTCATGCAGAATTTCGCTATTCGTCTGCGCCAATGATGGCAGGCATATCAAACCATGTCATAACCTAAATCAGAATATCTGTGGTGACGTTCACATATTGAATAAAGTGTATGCACTCCGTGGCTTGTAACTAATTTAAGCTTTTTGATATCGTTCAGTAACTGTCACCATGTAAAAGGACATGCGATCTCTAACTGGAGTCATGTAGCGTTCTGAAGAAGTTGTATATCACCTAGGATACAGATTTACCTTTATTATCTCATTTAGGTGCACGTTACTGAGGTATTCCGACGACTTCCAGTTGTATCGATGTGCAAAAACCACTAAACCTGAAGACAGTTGTCGAGAATCTCAGTACTGACCTCTGTGCACGATCTAAACGAGGTACAGAATATACGTATAATGTTCAACCCATCCAAAAGCCAAGTGGCACTTGTTGGTCATTCTTGGCTCATCAGCCAATAATATCGGACATACATACCATATTTAATCCTAAATGGGATGAATATTGATTTCTGTTCCTACGAAAAGACCCTAAGAATAATAGTAATAGATGAAACTTTAAATTGAACTAAACACGTAATAGCAATGTGCAAGGAGCCATCAGCATCTCTCCATGGACTACACAAATATAAGAGGCTCTTTCCTCTCGATCTGAAAAAGGAGCTTGTGTGAACATTTATACAGTACTGGCCATTAAAATTGCTACACCACGAATATGACGTGCTACAGACGCGAAATTTGACCGATAGGAAGAAGATGCTGTGATATGCAAATGATTAGCTGTTCAAATGATTAGCTGTTCAGAGCATTCACACAACGTTGGCGCCGGTGGCGACACCTACAACGTGCTGACATGAGGAAAGTTTCGAACCGATTTCTCATACTCAAACAGCAGTTGGCCGGCGTTTCCTGGTGAAACGTTGTTGTGATGCCTCGTGTAAGGAGGAGAAATGCGTACCATCACGTTTCCGACTTTGATAAAGGTCGGATTGTCGCCTATCGCGATTACGGTTTATCGTATCGCGACGTTGCTTCTCGCGTTGGTCGAGATTCAATGACTGTTAGCAGAATATGGAATGGTTGCGTTCAGGAGTATAATACGGAACGCCGTGCCGGATCCCAACGGCCTCTTATCACTAGCAGTCGAGATGACAGGCATCTTATCCGCATGGCTGTAACGGATCGTGCAGCCACGTCTCAATCCCTGAGTCAACAGATGGGGACGTTTGCTAGACTACAACCATCTGCACTAGCAGTTCGACGACGTTTGTAGCAGCATGCACTATCAGCTCGGAGACCACGGCTGCGGTTACCCTTGATGCTGCATCACAGACAGGAGCACCTGCGATGATGTAGTCAACGACGAACCTGGGTGCACGAATGGCAAAACGTCATTTTTTCGGATGAATCCAGTTTCTGTTTACAGCACCATGATGGTCGCAGCCGTGTTTGGTGACATCACGGTGAACACACATTGAAAGCGTGTATTCGTCATTGCCATACTGGCGTATCGTCCGGCGTGATGGTATGGTTACACGTCTCGGTCACCTTTGTTCGTATTGACGGCACTTTGAACAGTGGACGTTACATTTCAGATGTGATACGACCCGTTGCTCTACCCTTCATTCGATCCCTGCGAAACCCTACATTTCAGCAGGATAATGCACGACTGCATGTTGCAGGTCCTGTATAGGCCTTTCTGGACACAGAAAATATTCGACTGCTGCCCTGGCCAGCACATTCTCGAGATCTCTCACCAACTGAAAACGTCTGGTCAATGGTGGCCAGGCACCTGGCTCGTCACTATACGCCAGTCACTACTCTTGATGAAGTGTGGTATCGTGTTGAAGCTGCATGGGCAGCTGTACCTGTACACGCCATCCAAGCTCTGTTTGACTCAATGCCCATGCGTATCAAGGCCGTTATTACAGCGAGAGGTGGGTGTTCTGGGTACTGATTTCTCAGGATCTATGCACCCAAACTGCGTGAAAATGTAATCACATGTCAGTTCTAGTATAATATATTTGTCCAATGAATATCCGTTTATCATCTGCATTTCTTCTTGGTGTAGCAGTTTTAATGTCCAGTAGTCTACTTCCAATTACTGATTACAGTGATATAATCTTGCAAGGTGTTTCTCAGTAATGATCACAGTACCTGTGTTCGTTATGTCTGTGATATCCGACTGTTTGATCAAATTTCACCATCCCACGCACAGCTATCCTTGCTGTGTGCAGACGAGAGCAGAAATTTCCATGCCCTCTGTTGCAGCGGTCCATTTCATAGGCTCAGTTTTGGCATTACTTCTGTTTTCTTAGTATTCTTTTATCTGTTTTGTCAACTTCTCTCTTTTTCTCGTTAAAATTATTGTGGTCTTATTATTACTGCAAATAGAGCGAGAGCTAGCCCCGCACAGAAGGGCTGGTCCCTTTGTAGTACCGCCGCACTTCCCTGCCATTCGCTTCCCCTATGCTGCAAGCAGAAGGAGAGCCCATCACACGCAACGTAATCCGTAATTAATCCGTCCATTAGGGCTCGACAAGGGCTGTGGGGTATGGAGGAGGGGGGGGGGCGGGACTGGATGTGCTTCTGCCCCCCTCCACTCCACACTGCACGCCGTGACGAGCACCTCACGTCCGAAAAGTCAGCTACAGTATATCTCTCTTGCAGAGCGGAGCCGCGGATTAATGCGGGAATACGCAGCACCAACCGTTGCCTCGCTGATTTAATCTCCTCTGTGAGGACCCGCCTCCCCTATGCTGCCTTCGTCTGAAGGGTATTTTACCCGCGCTTTTCCTTCTCTGACTACCATAATGAGGTTCGACAAAATACAAAAAATGGCTCTGAGCACTATGGGACTTAACATCTGTGGTCATCAGTCCCCTAGAGCTTAGAACTACTTAAACCTAACTAACCTAAGGACATCACACACAACCATGCCCGAGGCAGGATTCGAACCTGCGACCGTAGCAGTCGCGCGGTGCCGGACTGAGCGCCTAGAACCGCTAGACCACCGCGGCCGGCGACAAAATACGCTACTGGTCATTAAAATTGCTACACCAAGAAGAAATTCAGATGACAAACAGGTATTCATTGGACAAATATATTTTACTACAACTGAGATGTGACTATATTTTCACGGAATTTGGGTGCTTGGGTGCACAGAACCTGAGAAATCAGTACCCAGAACAACCACCTCTGGCCGTAATAACGGGCTTGATACGTCTGGGCATTGAGTCAAACAGAGATTGGATGGCGTGTACAGGTACAGCTGCCCTTGCAGCTTCAACACCATACCACAGTTCATCAAGAGTAGTGACTGGTGTATTGTGACGAGGCGGTAGCTCGGCCACCATTGACCAGACGTTTTCAGTTGGTGAGAGATCTGGAGAATGTGGTGGCCAGGGCAGCAGTCGAACATTTTCTGTATCCAGAAAGGCCCGTACAGGACCTTCAACATGCACTCGTCCATTATCCTGCTGAAATGTATGGTTTCGCGGGGATCGAATTAAGGGTAGAGTCACGGGTCGTAACACATCTGAAATGAACGTCCACTGTTCAAAGTGCCGTCAATGCGAACAAGAGGTGACCGAGACGTGTAACCAATGGCACCCCATACCATCACGCCGGGTGATACGCCAGTATGTCGATGAGGAATAGACGCTTCCAATGTGCGTTCACCGCGATGTCGCCAAACACGGATGCGACCATCATGTTGCTGTAAACAGAACCTGGATTCATCCGAAAAAATTACGTTTTGCCATTCGTGCACCCAGGTTCGTCGTTGAGTACACCATCGCAGGCGCACCTGTCGGTGATGCAGCGTCAAGGGTAACCGCAGCCATGGACTCCGAGCTGATAGTCCATGCTGCTGCAAACGTCATCGAACTGTTCGTGCAGATGGTTGTTGTCTTGCAAACGTCCCCATCTACTGACTCAGGAATCGAGACGTGGCAGCACGATCCGTTACAGCCATGCTGATGAGGTGCCTGTCATCTCGACTGCTAGTGATACGAGGTCGTTGGGATTCAGCACGGCGTTCCGTATTACCCTCCTGAACCCACTGATTCCATACTCTGCTAACAGTCATTGGATCTCGACCAACGCAACCAGCAATGTCGCGATACGATAAACCGCAATCGCGATAGGCTACAATCCGACCTTTATCAAAGTCGGAAACGTGATGGTACGCATTTCTCCTCCTTACACGAGGCATCACAACAACGTTTCACCAGGCAACGCCGGTCGACTGCTGTTTGTGTATGAGAAATCGGTTGGAAACTTTCCTCATGTCAGCACGTTGTAGGTGTCGCCACCGGCGCCAACCTTGTGTTCGTGGTGTAGCAATTTTAATGGCCAGTAGTGTTTCTAGCTCATATGCTTCGTTGGCATCCTTCATGGTCCATAAACAGCCTGAGCTGTGAATAACGTCATTCTGTGTCATTCATTCGTTTGTTTATTCACCAGACACCAGTGCTGCAAGAAAAATAACGGAGAGGGATACATCTATGCACCACGTCTTTCCAGCTCGTATATTGCAGACCTGTCAAAACAAAAGCAGGGAAGCCTGGTTATGCCTATGACTGGATACTTGCAACAAGGTTTACTTCAATAGAACAGCCAGAAGAAATCCTAACGGAAGACCTATATGTCATGGGAAGAAACTGCGAGGGGCATGGATAATACAGGCCAACGATGGAAAAACTTTTTTGCTCGAAATATCTTATTCCTGTGTTTTTTAGCGTGGGAAATCCAAATATGATACTTAAAAAACTATCACCTACCATTTCTTCACACTTTACAGTTAAATTTATTAAATTAAGCGATTTTTTAAAAAATTAACAGCTTTTATACAGCTAAAATAATTTAAAAAGGAGGTGTAATGAAGATAGATGATGTTGGTAGCTCTGCTGAAAACCATTTCATGGCAAAAGAAGGTCGATTCTATTTTTGTGTTAACAGATGGTGTTTTGTTCCCTGTCAACCTAACCTCACTTTCCCCTTTCCTTTAGATGTGCTCAGTACAATGCCTAATCGTAGTTGTAAAAATTCTGCTGACAGTTTTTGTTATATTTATGGTGAATTTGTGATTAAAATACACCAAAGAAACATTACAGACTTCGTGAAAAAGGGTTATCTTTCATACTTTGGATCTAAACTTGGTGATCAAGATAAATCTTGGACGCCGCACAAGGTATGTTATATGTGTGTTGAAGATCTGAAAAAATATTCCAGAAAAGAGGAAACAAGCCTTAGATTTGCTGTCTCTATGATATGGAGGGAGCCAAGAAATCATTCCGATGATTCCTACTATTATAGTGTTGGTGTTACTGGTCGTAATTCGAAAAAAAAGGTGATAAACTACCCTAACCTTGCATCCGCTGTCCGACCAGTAGGGCATGGTGTAGACTTGCCGCTTCCTGAACCACCAGATGATTTAAATTCTATTCCAACAGAACTATTTTCTGATTCACAATCTGATTTAGATGAATGAGATGATGATCAGCAAGCGATTCATCGAAAAGCTACACAAGAAGCTTCGATGAAAAAAAGAGAAAGAAAATACAAACCAATTTCAGCTGACAAGCGTAACCACTATAAACACGTATCATTGTTTTAAATACCTCACTGTAAATACAAACCACGCAAAGGTAGAATGGATATTTCGTATTTCCAGATTCTTACGTGCTCTTTGTATCGAGTTTTGAAATTTCTGCCACTCATTCCCGGATACACTGATCTGCATTCTGGAAAATCTAGTAGGTATACTACAGCGCCTTCTTATTTGTGCGGCTTTTCTATTGGTGCTTGTAAATGTGACTGGAGTTTACTTCTTGCTATGTTATGTGTACTCGTTGTTTCTTGAGTGTATTTGCTATTCTGTGTGCTGATTTGTGTTTGCACTTTAAAGTGTACCATTTACTTTTGCTGGTCAAGTTGTGACTGTTCCTGTTCTACGTGTGCTGTAGTGTCTGTATTGTTTCTGGAGTTTCGTGGTGTTGGTGTCCACTGTTTCTTTTCTTTTCTCTTCACTTCTGTTTTGATTTTGTGATTTAGGTTTTGTGTTATGTGGGTGTTCTTCAGTTCTGTTTTGATTTTGTTGTCGATATTTTATATTCTGTTGGTGTTATATCCATTGTTTTTGCGATGGGCCGTATTGTTTCCAATCTTGTTTTCTGGGCAACTGTGGGAGCAGTACATAGGAGAGTTAAGAATATCTCTAGATTCTTTGCTCAGTAATGCTTCCTGAAATTTTATAAGTACTCTTTTCCGGGATAAGTGACTTCTATCTTCAAGTGTCTGCCAACTCAGCTCTCTCGAATTTCTGCGACATTCTCCAGGGGCCGGCCGAAGTGGCCGTGCGGTTAAAGGCGCTGCAGTCTGGAACCGCAAGACCGCTATGGTCGCAGGTTCGAATCCTGCCTCGGGCATGGATGTTTGTGATGTCCTTAGGTTAGTTAGGTTTAACTAGTTCTAAGTTCTAGGGGACTTCTGACCTCAGCAGTTGAGTCCTATAGTGCTCAGAGCCATTCTCCAGGGAGTCAAACAAACCTGCGACCGTTCGAGCCGCCCTTGTTTGTACATGTTCAGTATCTCCTGTTAGCCCTGTTTGGAATCTGTCCCACACAGCTGAGTAATATTCTAGGATCAGTCGCACAAGTTATTTGTAAGCTGCCTCCTTTGTAAACTGAATTAATGGAAAAAACAATGTTTCGTTTCAGGAGACGTGATAGACATATTATAATGTTTTGTTTATTTATTGACACTCTTACTTTGTCATGATACAGTCATAACCGGTTCCCACCAGAATGGCGTTCTTCAGAGGCCACAAAAATATAAGAAACTTATTTCTAAACCTTAAAGCGAGTAACAATTTTTTAGTGTGCCTGCTTGTGATCTGAGAAAAGTGCTTTTAAGTGCGGTTCGCCTTTAGCAAAACACGAATTTGTTTGTTTTATCTTTCTTCCTTTCTTTGTCCCAGACATGTTTCACTGCAGTTGCAGCATCATCAGTGGTTTTTTTATTGTTATGGCTGTTAAACATTAGGAATGTTTTTACTGCTTAAATACATACAAATATTAGTTTCTAAATCGTAATTACAGGTTTTTGAGGAGCAGATAAAATTGTGTATTCAAGTGGTAAGAAGGTATGAATACACAAGTTTATGTGCTCCTCAGAAACCTGTAATTACGATTTAGAAACTAATATTTGTATGTATTTAAACCCTAAAGAACATTCTTTATGTTTAATCGCCATAACAATAAAAAAACCAATGATGATGCTGCAACTGCAGTGAAACATGTCTGGGGCAGAAATCAAAATCGTGTTTTGCTGAAGGCGGACCCCACTCGAAAACATACGTGATTGTTAAAGCAAACACAGACAAAAGAGCTTCAACATCAAGATCAGTAAAGCGCTATTGAAATATTAGGTTGGCGTATAACTTCTTAGCGTTTTTCCATGTTGTTGTGGTCTTCAGTCCAGAGACTAGTTTGATGCAGCTCTCCATGCTACTCTACCCTGTACAAGCTTCTTCATCTCCCAGTACCTACTGCAGCCGGCATCCTTCTGAATCTGCTTAGTGTATTCATCTCTTGGTCTCCCTCTACGATTTTTACCCTCCACGCTGCCCTCCAATTGATGATCCCTTGATGCCTCAGAACATGTCCTACCAAGCGATCCCTTCTTCTACTCAAGTTGTGCCACGAATTTCTCCTCTCCCCATTTCTATTCAATACCTCCTCATCAGTTATGTTGTTAAGACGTGTATATTTCTATTGTTTATTGTCAAATCACAAATTATGTTTATATTTTATTAATAGGATTAAGTTGGAATAATTAATATTTGTCATGTTGGAAATAATTGTGGTAGCAGGGAATGTCTGCACCAAAGTATTGTTGACAAGAGAGACCGCAAACTGATATAATTTTAAAAAGTGCGGTAGAGAGCGCGTATGGATACATTTTAAGAAAAGAGCGGGAAAGACCGCGCATTGATACATTTTGTAATGGTAGCAGGGATTGTCTGCAGCAGAAAGGATTGTTGGCAGGAGAGACAGCACTTTAGTGTTCGTAGGAAGTCAGTAGTAAGCGAGAAGTGAAGCGAGTCGGTAGCAGGTCTGAAGCGAGAGGTTGAGAGGAGCAGTGTGCCTGCCTGCCACTAGCTATGATTTACAACAGATTGTAAACGGATGTACAGAGACATCAGCTAACTATTATAATAAGAGGAACTAATATTATGAATTAATTTTTTTGAGAAACTCAAGACTACTGAAGGTATGTTTGCGCATTGCTAGTTGTAAGATTATTGTAAAAAGTAAGTCCCATTTGAACGTTCGTAAAATCATTCCATTCAGAATATAATTAACTTTTGCCAGAAATATTGCATTTCTAATTATAATCCATCCCAAAAACCATCAACGTAAAACTTCGCAAAATTTTATTGTTGTCAAGAAAAAGTTTAGCTATGAATTACGTAACTTCAGTCAAATTAATTAAAGAATAACGTCAGCTTTGCTATTAAAGAATAACGTCAGCTTTGGTAATAAATACAGCCACTTATTATGAAAGCCCACCAGCAACTAAAGAGTAAGTATATTCATGTCGCAGTTCGATGTAGCAGTCAGATGGCGATCCAGCAACAGTAAAAAAAAGTAAGGAACAGTTTTGGGTTATTGCAGATAACGACTGAGGGCCACGACGACGACAAATTCTATGTTTCGTCGAAATAATCGGAAAATCACTTTTAATAAGCAGCAATTAAATTTGTATGCGTAGATAGAGAAAGAGAATAAATTTCAAAGCGAAGATTTCATTTGTTATTATTGAGCAAGAGATAGATATCCTAATGAAAGGTTTTATACTTTATTGAAAAAGGGAAGGTTGCGTAACAAAAGAGATATAGAGGAGACGGTTATTGTGTAACAACAAAAGAGATATAGTGGAGACGGGATGGCCGCGCGGGATTAGCCTAGCGGTCTGGGGCGCTGCAGTACTGTGCAGCTGGTCCCGGTGGAGGTTCGAGTCCTCCCTCGGGCATGGGTGTGTGTGTTTGTCCTTAGGACAATTTAGGCTAAGTAGTGTGTAAGCTTAGGGACTGATGACCTTATCAGTTAAGTCCCATAAGATTTCACAACAATTGAACATTTTTTTGGAGACGGGAAAGTTTCAATGTCACCTATCCATCTAATCTTCAGCGTTCTTCTGTAGCTCTACATTTCGAAAGCTTCTATTCCCTTCTTGTCTAAACTATTTATCGTCCACGTTTCACTTCCATACATGGCTACACTCCATACAAATACTTTCAGAAACGACTTCCTGACACTTAAATCTATACTCAGTGGTAACAAACTTCTCTTCTTCAGAAACGCTTTCCTTGCCATTGCCAGTCTACATTTTATATCCCCTCTACTTCGACCATCACCAGTTATTTTGCACCCAAATAGCAAAACTCGTTTACTACTTTAAGCGTCTCATTTCCTAATCTAATTCCCTCAGCATCACCCTATTTAATTCGATTACATTCCATTATCCTCGTTTTGCTTTTGTTGATGTTCATCTTATGTCCTCCTTTCAAGACACTTTCCATTCCGTTCAGATGATCTTCCATGCCCTTTGCTGTCCCTGACAGAATTACAATGTCGTCGGCGAACCTCGAAGTTTTTATTTCTTCTCCATGGATTTTAATTCCTACTCCGAATTTTTCTTTTGTTTCCTTTACTGCTTGCTCAATATACAGATTGAATAACATCAGGGATAGGTTAGAACCCTGTCTCACTCCCTTCCCAACCCCTGCTTCCCTTTCATGATCCACGACTCTTATAACTGCCATCTGGTTTCTGTACAAATTGTAAATACCCTTTCGCTCCCTATATTTTACCCCTGCCACCTTGTAATGACTTCAATAAACACAACTTTAGACATCAATAATTTATTCTTCTTTACTACTTAGAAGAGTCGGTCAACGCCGGGGTAACTTTTCGATTCCACGATTGTAGAAATTCATTTTCATGTGGAAAGGGTCCTCCCTGAAGGTTCTTCGATAGAGAGCGAAAAGGTGAAAATCTGAGGGCGCAAGCTCAGGACAATAACGTGTATAGTGTTTTTTGTCAGTCTAGCACAATGCTGGCGGGCGGTTTCGTGGAGTAGCATCGCTTCACGCGGTCCTCCTGGTCATTGTTCTTGGACTGTGTCTACAAGACGTCTCAGTCGTTGCCAATAAATTTCAGCAGTGATGGTTACATCTCGGGGAAGCATTTCCTAGTACACCACACCGTCGCTGTCCCACCAGATGCATAACATTATCTTTTGTGGGTACGTGCAGATCTTTGTACAGGGAGCTGCTAGTTTCTTTGGCTTCAACCGTTCCTTTCTTAGGCTTATGTTAGTATAAAGACCCAATATCTCGTCACCAGGAACGATACAGGATAGGAATCGTCGGCGTTGTTCACGAACCAATTGATGACGAGCAAGCAGAGATGTACATATGGCTGGGTACCCGCAGATTGTTGCGATTTTTTTCTTGAAGCATGCGACAGCCTTACACCCCACTTTTGAACCTTCCCCCTTTGGATACGAATGTCGCCCGGTGGTTTAGTGATCACCTTCATCATTTTTGACAGTTCTCGAGTACACTGATGTGACGCGTTGTGGATGAAGGCTTTTAAATTATCGTCATCAAACGCTTAAGTTCGTCCTGAACGTGGAGAGTCACTAATGCAAAACGATCCTCCTCAATACGATGAATCCATTTTCTTGCCATGCTCTGTCCAGTGGCATTATCCCCACACATGGCGCATATTTTTTTCCCTACCTCCGCAGCTGTCAGCCCGCTGTTGAACTCAAACACATGTCGGAAATGTTGCGATTTCACTAGGTGGTTCTCCATTTCCTAGTGTCCCCATCCCCACTCATTATCTCCAAATGACAAAATGTAAACTCAAATACTATCAGTGAACTGCAGACCAAAAAAATGAGAATCTATAAAGAAAACCACAGCAACCGGAATAGAGTGGGGAGCATACCTAACGAACATTTCTTCGCGCGTTGAGAAAATCAGCGTAAAATAAAAAATCAGGGAATTGTATAGGTGCAACAAAGTTCCCTACCTTTAGCGCTATAGACGCGCAGATTCTATAAATCAGTCTTCACTTTTCAAAAACCATAAAATATCACTAATATATTAATAATACGAGGGTAAGTCAATTATTATTAGCAATTAAATTATGTTTTTGTTTATTTTCGTAGTACTGTCGTTTTACGTTGATGACGCATGCTTCGTTTATTTGTTGTTATATCTTGGCCGTTTTCAAGCTGCTAGGCTAGTTTCGTTATCGCTGCCGTGCTGTTAATCATGGCTGCTCCGCTGTCTATTTGGACCAAAGAAGAGCAACGTTCAGTGATCGTTTTTTTGTGGTCGGAAGGCGTATCAGGGGCCGAAATTCATCGAAGACCTTCGGTACAGTACGGGAACAGTGTTTTGCCACAACGGAGTGTCTACGAATGGATTGAAAAATTCCGAAATGGTCGCGCAAGTGTTACGCCCTATGAAGGAGGCTGACGAATATTTACCGCCACAAATGAAGAAACAATTGAGCGTTCACGTGAAATGATTCTCTTAGACAGACGATTAACTATTGACGAAGTGGCACATCGTCTGCAAATTAGTCACGGTTCTGTCTACGAAATCATCAACGACAGACTTGGGTTTCATAAAGTTTGTGCAAGATGGATCGCAAAACAACTCACACAGTTGCATAAACAAACGCGCTTGGACATCTGCAACAAAATTTGGATCGCTACGGTAGCGAAGGGGACAACTTCTTTGACAGGATCATTACTGGTGACGGAACATGGATCCATCATTACGAGTCTGAGAGTAAACGGCAGAGTATGTAATGGAAACGTCCTTGGGCTTACACACTAATCAAACAAACTTAAACTAACTTACGCGAAGGACAACATACACACACACATCCATGCCCGAGAGAGGACTCGAACCTCCGACCGGCGGATCCGCGCGAAGCATGACAAGACGCCAGAGACAGCATGGCTACCCCGCGCCGACTATCCAAAGTTCACTGTGTTTATGTAATACGAGATCGCGCTTAGTCTTACACGGAAACAAAAACAGAGATTTCCCTTTGCAGTTTCAGAGGTAACAAGGCCAAAAAAAGCCGGGAGAAAGCCGTGGGCGAAGAAGTGGCAGGTTCTCGGAAAGAAATTCAACCATGTCCTGTTACTTAAGCAGCTAGGATCCGATAATTTTCATAAGTATCTGAGACTGAATAAATCACGGATTTCGGAGCCGGTGAACATGATGAAACCATTCTTAACGAAGAAAAATACAGTCTTGAGAGAGGCTGTAAGCTACGAGGAGGTGATGTTAGCTATGTCATGAATTGTAGAGGTTAACAGAACCTCAGATGTAGTCTTGTTATATCTCACACTTACCAAATAAAATGATTCCTGAAATCTACAACATGATTTGTAGTTAGCCGAGGAAGTAAAACGAAAGACGTTCATAAAAAAGTTATTAATTTATTTATGTAGCGTAAAACAGCAGGTGTAAGTTTGATAAATCCATATCAGTTGCTAAGATGAAAGCCTGCACATGGTAGTGGCGTATATCATCTATGAAATACAACAACACGTACATAAGAAATGAAGCGTATAGCAACTGTCAGACCCTTAGAAAAGAATCTCACGTTTTACTTTTCATAGCAGAGAGCTTCGATATAGGCTGGACTTTTTTTAAGCATTTATAACAATGAAGCAAATACGTTTTATGAATTAACGTTCATGGAATGCTGATATTTCGGTTTTCAGATTTCTTTTCCGATACGTATGGAAAATGAACCCTAAAAATAGAAATACAGAACGCCGGCGGACTCCTATTCTTTCTATGTGCCATATGAAATCATTACGGATTCGTTTAAAAAAATTAAATAGTGCTTCGTTTCTTGCATCTGTATTGCTGTTCTCCTCACGCGACGTGTTCCACAAACTTATGCCGTGTTTAATTTCTCCAGAAGCTCTGTCTTTAAAGGTTTGGCCGTCTCGCACCCTGTCATATATATCAGAACAGCATTTAATTCCGAGCACTGTGACAAAAAAAAAAAAGAAACTTTTGTCGTGCGGTTGGCACGACAGCCCTACACACGGCACAGTTTGTTGGGTGAAGTGGTTGGTTGAGGTGGGGGAGGGGCGGTCGTCTGGTGGTCCTACCCACCCGACATCCCGGCAAGAAATTTCGTCGGTCGGTCGGTCGATCAGATCGCTTACAAACGTCCAGTTCGTTTGTCGGTCGGTCGGTCGGTTGGTGCGCTGCAGTTTTGGTTCCTACCACGGCTCATTCTGTTGGGGGAAGTAGTTGTGGGGAGGGGGAGGGGGAGGTTGGTTGTCGGGTGGTCCTATCCCCCCCACATCCCTACAACAAATATTCGTCCGTCGGTCAAACAGCTTACAAACGTCCAGTTTGTCGGTCGGTCGGTCGGTCGTTCGGTCGGTTGGTGTATATGTTTTAGGGGCCTTTGTGGTACATATTTCCGATGGCTGATGGCACTGCAGTTCCGGTTGCATCGTGTTTACATCCACTGCTCATTAGCTTAGTTGAGACGATACGGAGCGGACGACCAGGGCAGTTCCTTGTTGTAGTTCGCCGGCAGTCATTATTCGAGCTGCATGGTGTTTACGTTAGCTGTGCGGGACAACACAGTGCGATACTCGGTCCCGTGGAGGCCTCATGATCAGCTGTAGCACGTGTGCAGGAAGCAGCGACTACCTCTGCTATCGTGTCGTCGTAAACATTAAAATATACATTTTTGGGGTCGACAGAAGCGTCCGATCCCACGCGTCGGCTTTGACCCGTGACGTAAGGGTGTTGTCGTGTGTGACGTCATGACGGCGCGGAGTTTGGTTTGAGTGTGGCTGTCTCCAGTTCTGTTTTATCTTATTTTATTTACTTTTCTCATCTGTTCGTTCTATCTCGTGAGGTTTTTTTTAATTTAAAAACACTTATTACTTATTTTAATTATGTTTCCTCCAATTTCTGTTTTAGTTTATTATATTTATCTTTCTGATCTGTTCGTTCTATCCCGTGATATTTTTTTTTAAAAAGACAAAAAACACTAATCAGCTACTGAAGCATCTTTATCTCCTATGTGTTGCAGGAGTTACGACCCCTGGGGAGGTGGGTGGGTATTCATGCATGGCTGTCTTCACTTACACGTTTTAGTTACGCAAGGCGTCTAAATTTGTTTATATTTAGTTTTCCCCCCACCCAAAACACCCCATTTCCCGCGCTTGTCCCGTTAGTGTCAATAGGCTTCTTGTGGAAAGTGTGTGTGTTTGTTTTTGTTTCCGCCATATTTGTGACGTCATGGGTCAAAGCAGACGGGCGGGATCGGACGCTTCCGTATTTCCCATTTTTTCAACCTCACTCTGCTTACTGAGGAGTCAGTCTAGTTGCTTCCGTTTCTCAATGTAAATCACAAGTTCTAAAATATCTAGCCGTTAACCTTTTTTTAACTTTATGTAAAATGTGTAATTGTTCGTCAGTCAGTGTTGGCAATATTATGTTCCTCCTGCTGCATATGCAAGCCTAATGCTATCTTATTGCTGGTATAAGTGGACTCTTTAAACCCCATGTCCAAGGACCTGCCTGCCTAACGAGTACGGTAGTGGAAGTCATCATAAAGACATACTTCCTACAAAAGTAATACACAGTATGTGAAGCGTACATGTTTCAAGTTTATTATGAAAGTAGTAGATACATGTAAGACATAAACAATAATAACGGAATTTTGTGTTCCTTTCATATCACGAGAAACATAATAATGCGTTTGGATTCCTGGGTGCAAACTGATATAAATGAACTCACTGTCGTGTTTTGTTATTGCATTATTAGTAGGATGTCCAACCTCCGTTCTAAGTACTCAAAGCATTCTCGTCGACGTTGACTTTGTTAGTGTCTGTAATTTTTGCAGTGAGATTGTCGCCCAGCCTTCTCGTATCCCTTTTTTTCAGCTCACATACGACCTCAAATTGCTTTCCATTGTGATAACCACGCCTTGCAAGTAAACTCCAAAGTTTTCCACCTGGTTCATATCCGGTCTACGTGGAGGCCAGGGCAAGACATCCATATGTTTATCTTGGAACCACTTTTTCGTTGTGCAGAAAGTGGACAGGTGCATTATCTTGTTGAAACATTAGATTTTCGTCCCCTAGGTCCTCATACACTCTTTTCTCTCTCCCTTCTGAGGGTACTAATTACTTCATTCTAGAGTTCAGTCAAGCAATGCGTGATTCACCTGTAGTGCAGAATGCTGTCCAGATCGTTATACTTCCACCACCAAAATTTCTCCTCATTCTTACCTGCAGCTATGTTCTCAAATCATGCCAATACTTCTGAAATCCAGCTGGACCATCTGAACTAACTTGCTCTTTATCACTGAACACAATTTTCATCCATTCTCAAATCCATGATACATGTTCTTCAGCGAACTCCAATCTAGCCTGTCTATATTTGAGTGTTAGGCCTACACCAGGTTTTTGCAGTATTTTTTTTAATACAAAATGTTCTCAAATGGTTCAAATGGCTCTGAGCACTATGGGACTCAACATCTTAGGTCATAAGTCCCCTAGAACTTAGAACTAGTTAAACCTAACTAACCTAAGGACATCACACACACCCATGCCCGAGGCAGGATTCGAACCTGCGACCGTAGCAGTCCCGCGGTTCCGGAGTGCAGCGCCAGAACCGCTAGACCACCGCGGCCGGCTAAATTGTTCTCATTTGACAAAATTTGTCGTACATATCGAGCAGTTACTGTCGACTGAAAATTAAGTTGGGAAGAACGGTTTTTGACCCTTTGTTTGCGCGAAAGTAAGTTTCGATGCCTCAGATAATGCTCAACATTGCCCATATTTTCCACTCTGTCCATATCGTGGACCGAGTCTAACGAAATTATAAATCACTGTACTTGAACGGGTCAACTTCTCGGCAATTTGACGATTAGTGTGTCCCATTTCCTTACATGCACCGATTTTTGCTTTTTCATCAGATAGCTGTTTCATGTGTGGCTATGTCACAACCGTGGTTTATGTTTACAACGCGCATTGAGTCTCGCAGCGATAGCATTGAATAAAATGTCCTCAGGTTTCCAACTGCGTCAATTGCTTAAAACTACACGAGCTTTCGGCCAACACTCCTTGGCCATTGTCAAGTGGTATGAGTCATACCACTTGACAATGGCCAAGGAGTGCTTGGCTGAAAGCTGATGTAGTTTTAAGCAATTGACGCAGTTGGAAACCCGAGAACATTTTATTCAATGCTATCGCTGCGAGTCTCCGCATTCATACATTACATCAGTAGTGTGTAGCAAGTGAGTTAGGGTCTGATGCAAAGCGTGCTAGGGTAGACCCTGCAGTTGCGATGAGCTCTGTGTCCAGATGGCGCAGCAGTCAGCTCACCTGCCAAGTAAGCAGAAGATCCTGGTTCGAATCCCGTCCCGGCACAAATTTATTGCTTTCCCCGCTGATTTAGATCAGTGCCCACTGGCAGCAAATGTCATGAATTCCTTTGTGTCTCACTATTCTTGTCGATGCCTATGTCACAACCGTGGTTTATGTTTACAACGCGCATTGTGGCTAATGGTTCGTCTTCACTATCAGCAGTATAGGCACGAACCCACACACGAACAACTAAGAGAGCCGACTATCTTTCTTCTGAATTCCATCCCATACCACCTGAATCGTTGATCTCTTGCTATATAATGTACTATTAACAGTAAATGCGATGCCATTTTGACTGTGTTTGTCACTATACTAGATCCCATACTGCTGCATATACATTGTGCACAACTACAACAGACAGTGTTAATTTTTCTACAGATATCCACGGCTTTATACTGATTTGCACTACTGAGTAGCTCACTGCACCATATTTCATAGACCAGATTTCGCATATTAATTGTTATGTTACAGGTATGATCTACATGTATGTTAATAGTACTGTACTTATCTCACAATCACAGCTAGTGAAAATATTATTACTTCCTTTTCAAGATGACCATTTATGCCCGAAACTGGTTATGACTATCATTAAGAAATGACTGTATCAAGAAATAAACATAACTTTATAGACTGAAATCACCTCTTGCAGAAGTACGATCACGGCGAAATTCTATAACAGATTGTAAATAGTCTTTCCCGAAAGTGATTGCGGACCAGCATCCCAAAGATGGTCGGTCTCGCATGCGGTTCCCCTTCGTCGAAATGTCTTGGCTCAAACTCGTCTAGGGGTTGAACCGCACGTGTCGCATTACACGCCCTAAATTAGACACTTGTGTCCCTTTAGTTAAATTGTCTGGCTGATGGCAACTTTGCAAAATACAAAGTTAACAACACGTATAATAACAGTAATAATAATAATATCGGAACTAAATTAACGACTAATAAATGATGTAGGCCACACAGTTCTGATTTAACTGTAATAATGTTTATTCAGAAAGCAAACTAATAGCGAAAGTGGTCGTATTTAGAGTTACTGTTACACTCGATCGCATATCCATTTGACACAGTTCGATCATTCACAATCTCATCGCGAATTAAAAGTTCAATACTCCACCCCGTTAACTATGCGAAAAGTTAAAGTTCATAGCAGGTGCGCGGCTGCTCACCGCTCAGAGACTAAGTTCCCCGATACCACACAACGAGAAATTTTCTAAGTCGTTTCACTTCCTAGCTAGCTAAAAACCGACTGTCCTCTTTGGTGTCTAGACCAGGACTGCCCTCCGTTTCCGACCGCGTTTCTCGCGCGCCGAACATCTTCGCTCAACTGACTAGCGCAGTTCCCTTTCCTGAAGCCGTCCATCTGATCGGCTACACCTCTTTCTACATTATTTTACATTTTAACATATTTAAATAATCAAAGTTTGGTCACTTTCACGTTCTAAATAAAGTAACAATAATATCCGTTACATAATTAACATTACAATACAGTTTCCTTCTTAGCTTTGAATGCCACGACCATTAGCCTTGTACCAGTGTGCTTTCTGATAAATAAGTAAAGAACAAAAGTAACTGTTACGCACTAAACTGTACATCAAATATTGTGTTACCTAATGATTCAATACGGTGACATGTTGTCATCATTCAATGCGTTTTGTGAGGGGGAAGTGATGATCTGATGCTTAACTGAAAATACTGATACTTTAAATGTATTATTTCTGTATAACAAATTCACGATATCTATATAACAAAGTTAGAGTTGATATTTACACCATTTGTCGTTTTAATGATGAGCTTCTATATGAAATGTCGATCGTTAAGATCGACCAAAGCGTTCAGATTTTAGCATTCAGGTCTTCGTTACAAAACTTGTTAACTTCACTTTAACAGTAAATCCTAAACTATTATATGTATATATATGATCAGTATTCAAGTTTTATTTATTTTATGGAGGATGGCAGATTAAAATTACTGTGGCTTGATTCGCTGCATTACTACAGAATTAAATAGTTTTCATAAATGTTTCCCTTTATGGTCGATCTTAGGTCCGCTACGTCTCCTTGGCCACAAAAGCCTTCTACTGGGTTTCCTTTTTACGTAGGTTCTCGTCTGTCTCACTCGCACACTACAGCGCTTAGGCCTCAATAGACAATAGACGCCTGTGGGTTTCCCCAACTCGTGGTGAATCTGCTCCATTTGTGGCATCCGGTCCTGGACGGCAGGGTTCGTTTAACAATTCCTGAAGGCAGACTCTTTCGGCCATATACTTAAATGAGAGAGAAATGCTCGTTAACTCACATGATCGACAAAGATTTTCCTGGTATTCTAGTTCAGTTGACTCTCTTTCTTGAACCCCCACAGTAAACAATCTTCTCGGGCTACTTCTAAGTTGCCATTGTTTCGATTAAACTAAAAATGATAAAGTTTAAAGGTACGGTAGTGTTACATCACAATGCTTCATGTTATTTTCGTTCATTTCTACAACTGCGTCTCATGAGCAATTGAAGGATCCTCTCTCGAGAAATACTGAAGGAAGCATACACATCACCGTTAGAAAATTTAATAACGTTCCACCTTCTTACCTATAGTACGTGGAAGTGGCAGGAGAAAAGCGGGGAAATACAACAACAAAAGATCTAATAACGCCGAGAGAATCTTATTCCGATTTTTACCACGTGCTCTACGTAACAGAGATTCGAATCCAGCGGCAAACAGACCGTTGTGGAGCTGCGTTTTTAATAACCGTCCAGAGATTCCGCGAACGAGAAGTTATTCCACACCTACGTGACACCCGTTATTAAAATCCCCGTCTGACTCTTCGAATCGTTCGCATTACATCCGTTCCCATATTTCTGCCACAATAGAGCCGAATGCAAACTGCAGTACGAGACGCGTCTTACCTGTAATAGCGGATATCGTGATACCAGTTCCACGTTGTCATCCAACGGCTTACACGGGCAACAAAATTTGATTTTCCGTATTTTGTGCAATTATTGACCAACTTCAAGAATTTAAAGTGTTGTAAGAGCAAAAATTAGTCTTAATACACTGAGACAAGAATGTTAGAAATTGTTTGTCTTGAGACAGAGTAAGTGATTTCGCTCAGATATTGGGAATATTTTATCCAGTATTTGGCGCGGCACTTCATGACTTCGAACAAACTTTACACAACTCTTTCTCCCATACACTTGCCACACGATGATAAATGGAAAAAAGTTTATCGTTTGTTACAATTTCACCGTTCATGCAGTAAGACTTAACCATCAGGTATGACGTCTTAATTTATTAGTTCTATAATAGTACCTCTGCTCGCAACACACTTTGTGGACAGTATCTGAGTGTTTCACTGAATGTCCCTGCAAAAGTACATCGTTCTACGACACCTAGTACAGGACAAATGTCATAAACATTCAGATGCGTGAAAAACTTAATTTCCCTAAAATGGAGCGCAAACCTTCCGGACGGTATTTATCCATTGTTCCAGAAGTGGAACACTTAGCGACTCCCAGAAAGTTTCAATATAATCTCAAAACTTATCTTAATGTTTTCTCGCTTACATGCGTTACGTCAGCTATTTATCACAGCAAGTCATTTGTAAAGTAATCATATGTATGAAACTGTCCTATTCATGGAAGTTGGATTCTTTAAAGAATCAGAAGTTCACTGGTTGTTCTAGAAACTGGTACTAGAAGATTAGATACTAGAACTGACACTCAGATGTAAGTAGCAGTCATACGATTTTATTTTCATAACATGAAACACTTTGTAAGTGGGCTGCTTCTGTGTTGGCAGCGCTGTGTAGCGCTTTGCATTGAATCTCTGACTGAGATTTCTTTGTAAGAGACTCTGTGGCTGGCTGGATTCGTTGTTGGAAGTTAGTAGCCAATAGTGATGGAAGTACTGTTTGGCGGTTGTAGGTGAACAGCCAGCAGTGGTGGTTGTTAGATGTGAGAAGTTAACATTGATGGATGGTACATGTCTGAAGTGTTAGCGTAGGCCAACGACATGGAAGTATCCGACTTGGAGATTGAAAATTATTCATGATTATATATCTTTGTACTGGATTTCAATGACGATTTATTTTCGGCTTTGAACTGGATGTCATATTATTAAGCTAAAACATACATTATTGGGTTTGCAACAAAATCTTTCCTTTCTAGCCACATGCCTATTAGTAGTCAGTGGCTTTACTAGTTAAAACCTTTTATTTAGATGGCAGTATTTACGCTCGCTGTATTGCAGTAGTTTGTGTAATGAAACTTCCTGGCAGATTAAAACTGTGTGCCCGACCGAGACTCGAACTCGGGACCTTTACCTTTCGCGGGCAAGTGCTCTACCGTCTGAGCTACCCAAGCACGACTCACGCCCGGTACTCACGGCTTTACTTCTGCCAGTATCTCGTCTCCTACGTTCCAAACTTTACAGAAGCTCTCCTGCGAACCTTGCAGGACTAGCACTCCTGAAAGAAAGGATACTGTGGAGACATGGCTTAGCCACAGCCTGGGGGATGTTTCCAGAATGAGATTTTCACTCTGCAGCGGGGTGTGCGCTGATATGAAACTTCCTGGCAGATTAAAACTGAAAATCTCGTTCTGGAAGCATCCCCCAGGCTGTGACTAAGCCATGTCTCCACAGTATCCTTTCTTTCAGGAGTGCTAGTCCTGCAAGGTTCGCAGGAGAGCTTCTGTAAAGTTTGGAACGTAGGAGACGAGATACTGGCAGAAGTAAAGCTGTGAATATTCGTGCCGGCCTTTCTTGCAATGGTTCAGTATTGTCTGTTGGTCCTATTTCGTACACATTTCCAGTAATATTCTTCGAGGCGTCGAACTGGTGTTTCGTAATGAACGTCTTACGTAGACTACCCGTTTTTTTCAGTGTCCTACCAATAATCCAAAGATGCCATGTTGGTATTCATTGGGAGAACGTTATAGGAAAAGTCATTCATCCATAAGTTTACTAGTATAAAAATCCTGTTTCAAGTAGCTGAGTTTTGCTACAGACATATGTTGCTCAGTCGCGGACGTTCACCTGACCAAATATTTTGCAGAAAAGAAGTGACTCAGAAAACACTTGTTCGGTTAGTTTTTGAGCACTGCTCATCACAGGGAGAGAAGAGGAAGAAAAGATCAACGAAGACCGGCGCATTCGTGACGGGACCGTTTTGTCGGGGCAGGAGCATTGAGATCCTCAGCAAACTCCAGTGGCATGCGGTGCAAGAGAGGGGTTGTGCATCACGAACAAGTATTCTGCTGAAATTCCGGAGCGTATGTTTCAGGAAAAGTCGAGCAAAGTGTTGGGTTATACGGCTTTCGAAATGACCACAATGAGAAAATTGCAACAATTAAGAGATAGGACGTAGTTCCAACGAGATTCATTATTCCTATACCACATTACCAAACGGAGTAGTATTGTGCTAAAATATAGTCGTACCAGAAAGACACCATTTCAGACGCTGTAAAGTCAGCTAAGGAGTTAAAGACGTGGATATAGAAGTAAGCTGCGAGCCTTAGCTATGTCTGAAAACACATGATCATCATTCTATTACATTTATCGTTTTCCATGGATCTCTTGGAGACACTGGGATGTCGAAAGAGTCAAAGTCTTTTTTTTTTGTTTTTTTTTTTTCTCTCTCAGATACATGGATATTGTACAATTATAATGCAGACAGGGTTCTGAGCAATAATCCTTGTGAAGATATTCATCGAAGGAGTTGGCCAACAGGAAGTTCTTTAATTTACTCTGAAACCGATCTTTATCACTTACAAGACCTTTGATATGCTCTGGAAAGTTACTGAATATGTGGGTACCCATGTATTTGACTCCTTTTTGTACTAATGTTAAGCTTTTATAGTCCTTATGCAGATTGTTTTTCGTTCTGCTGTTATAATAATGTTTCGCACTATTTTGTGTAAAAAGACATGTTGGAAATTCACTTTTATTGCCCCACAAATTAGCGACTGGAATGTCTTAGGCTCGCGTCTTCGTATCATGACCAAAATTTACGAAACATTTCATTTAATCGTGAATTTATCACGACAGCTATCATTGACGAAACAAAAAAAATTTTTGTAGTTCTACCACACAAGCTAAATGTGCACTGGTGCCCCAACTTGGAGCAACAAAAGGGAATTTTGCAAAGTTGAGTTTATTTTGCCGCAAAACAGTATAAACGGGTGGTAGTAAAGTAGAAGCAATGCAATGAATACAGAACGCAAGCAACTGCAACATGCATAACGACAGACATAAATGTTCGTTTTTGCACCTTAATGGTTTTGCACGCACATTCCGACAACCGGTTAATGTGCTCAATATGGGGTGCAACCGACACCCCCGGGATAACAAGGCCATCCAGCAGTGTTAATGACGTCATACTAAGCGGCCCATAGCCGACGCAGCAGTCCACGGACACCTCCGTACAGACGCGCCTGATGCTCTAACCATCTTCTGTCCGTCATACAGAAAGGAGCGAACTATAATTCGAACCAAAGACCAAATTATATATATTCTTGTAAACAGCATAAAGGTTCATAACGAAATACCGATTGCGTATACGGGCAGGAAAAAGTTTAATCGATTGCGGAACTTTGCCACTATTTTATAATTGTCAGAACGCTATTTAGCTTTAAAACTCGCATACAGGTGGTGACAAATGCCAACTGACAGCAGGACTTAACAATTTCAAGCTATTACACTGAAAGTAAATTATCTTTAACACTGTCATACATAGCAAAACCCTCACAACTTTCGTTTACAATAAGGTAACAAGAGTTCGCTTTATCACATAAAACACACGACTATTGTGAATTTACTCATATGTTCATGGTGACAACTCTTTTCAAGAATTTTTACAAGTGTATCCCCAGTAATAAAGAATGGAAACAAAAGATGTATATCAAATATTCTCCTTTTAACATAGACATCACTGAACACAAGATTCTGTCTCGCACTGTGATACTAAGGGACTGCTCTTTCCTTTAAGAAAAGCCTGACAATTTGAAGTTCACTCTGCTATTGAAGATACACTTCTTGAAACAATATTAAAAATGTTATGAAAGGCAAGGAAATGAAAAACAGCCAAGTGCATTACATGTAAGAATGTGAGCAAAAGGCTGAGGCTCTCTTTACTTACCATTTTCAATCTCTCTACAGCTTTTCCACGTAGAAATGACCAACTGCAAGTCTCGTTATTGCTGCCTGTTACTAACAAAGTGCTTTTCTATTTAGAAAGCCTGACAATTTGATGTTCATTCTGGTACTGAAGATACACACTTTTCAGAGGAGTTCTAGAACCTATTACTGCCCGTATATGCAATTGGTATTTCGTTATGAACCTTTATGCTGTTTACAAGAATATACATAATTTGGTCTCTGGTTCGAATTATAGTTCGCTCCTTTCTGTATGACGAGCATCAGGCGCGTCTGTACGGAGGTGTCCGTGGACTGCTGCGTCGGCTATGGGCAACACCTTCTAACATACAGGCCTCCCAGCCAAGACGAGTAGGCCATGTGACGTCACTTTCACTAGGCCAGTGGTTGAAAGACAGATTTTGCTACAACTAGCGCTGCTGGTGGCCAAAACTGGATCTAATAGCCATACCAACTATGCAACAAAAGGCACCGGTAGAATACATTGTTCGTTTAATTGAAAATCAGTATATGAAGCACTGCAAGAAAAAGTAGCACCGTTTACAAAGCAATATGCGATAAGAAATCTGCACCGTGAGGTGCTGTGCTTAATTTGTATGGATTTACCTTTATAAGCAATTCGAAATTCTGTGTTTATGTTGGCTAACCTACCCGGGAAACAAAACTTGTGTTCTGTTTACTTTCAAAGTATAGTGGTTGATTCATCGAAATTACATCTCCGTTTAACTCTGAGATTTGATTTAATCGTTCGAAAAGGTGTATAAGTGTTGTGTTCCACGTTGTAGAGGAAATTACGAAAATAAGCCACGAGTAGCGGTGTTTTCTTTTCCTAAAAGCACTGAACTACAGCAGAAATGGATATCTGCAATACATCGTGAAAATTTCCAGGTTACACAGAATTCGAAGGTAAGCTCAGGTTCTTTACAATTCAGTTAGATTGTCTCAGGGTGTGTGTTCTTTAATTTAGAGAGCGGGAGCAACTAATCACATATTTAAGTAGCACGCTCTTTAGATGTTCATTAACAGCTGAATTCGATTGACTTGATGCCCTTCTCTAGAAGATCAACTGCATTACATACATTACTGAGTCGCTGGAAAACTGTGATTTACTTATGCAAGAATAGCTTTAGCCTTTTAACCTGAAATACCGAGTGAACAATAATCGATTTGATCTGAAGATAACTGACACTAATCCCATGTGTTAGCATTAGTACCCCCTCGGGATTATTACATGTAGCTGATAAAAGATTTTCTCATTATTTCAAGGTCTGCGAGCTCCACTTCACTGAAAACCTCATTCTGAAACACAGTGAATATTTTGACAGTTCCACAGGGAAGAAATATTCTGTGCCACTTCCAAAACCTCGCCTTAAAACAGGAGCCATACCATCCATTCTGCCTAACTGTCCGAAGTATCTTTCGTCAGCTTCTTGTTCGAGGGAAAGTGGAGATGAGAGACGAAAGCGTCTGGAAAATAGAGACTTAGAAATAGCTATTGCAGCGAGTGTAGCAACTCATGCTCAGTATGAACAGGAAAGACATTTTGTGGACTTCAATGGTTTTGTTAAGTGTTTAGAGGGTATCAAGCTGCCTAATGACTGGCATCTGATAAAGTCAGAAAGTTCAATAACTTTTGTTCTAATAGACGTCAAAGGTATTCCTACACTTTTGTGTTCTGTTGTGGTGACTACTGACCTGAGCATGTATTTATATGAGGGTAAAAGTGTAATCTCAAAACTTGGTACAAGAAAGTTCCCTTAACTATAAACCATTTAAATGACTTAATTAAATGAGACAGGTATTTGAAATTGAATCCAAGCTAAGAATTCAGACTCTGCTTTCCTTGAAAATTTCATCCTCTGCTCTTGGTGAAGTTGGCATGGATTTAGATTCTTTTGAAAGTGATTGTGTAGATGATATTACCTTACCACCACCATCAAACTTTCAGAGCATAATGGATTTCAGTGAAGAACAAGTTCAGTCTGTTCAGGAATACTTGCCTGTTTTCACATACTTGTCAGGATACTGTGCCAGAGCTGTTCTTAAGAAGCTGAGGTGTGAAACATGTGAAACGTACTTAGTGCTTGATAAAACATTATCAGTAATAGAAAGTGATGAAAGCTATGGACTTCTAATAAATGTATATAGAGGTGGATTGTATTGCCCTAATAATGAGGTCATTAATGCTGTTATTTTCACTTATTTGATTGTTAAAAACTTGGTGTCTGGAGAACATGAGCTCTGCTTCATGAGATGTACATCCCAGAGAAATCTAGTTATAAGATTAGCTGTTGATGTAATTAAAAGGGAAGACTTTTTCCTAAGGGAATTTTCTTGTAGTCAGGTAGATCACACTGATGACAAAATTCTTCAGTCTGTAGTAAAAGTAGCATGTAATATATTTCTCAATAATTATGTTAAAAAAATTAATGACAGCCATATTGGCAGTAAAATGAAAAAGAGAAAACTGTCAACTGTAAAGTAGTTTAGAATAAATTTTGTGACAGGTTAACAAACATTTACATTTGTCATTCTCTCCTAATTCCTACCTTTCTCCACTTGATGTGTGTAGCTGCATTGCTTAAAATGAATGTGCATAAAATTAGGCCTATATTCTATTTACAATGATGTCATATCATTATCAAGAATATTCTGTTAAATATTTGAGAGTTTTGATGAGAGAGACAGACAAAGGTGTCAAACTTACAAAATCCCTGATTTTGCTTTGTGGGTTAAAGGTTACAATAGATTCAGTTTTTGTACTGTAGACTCAAAGATGATATGAGTCTCATGGGTGTGGGACATGTCAGAAGATATAACATAAAAACATAGGACACTTTAATATAATACTCACTTCCCTGATCATTTTGCCAGTAGATTGTCAAGATATCCAGATACTTAACAATAAACTGAAACTGCTAATATCTACAGAATGCTACGGCCGCAGGTTCGAATACTGCCTCAGGCATGGATGTGTGTGATGTCCTTAGGTTAGTTAGGTTTAAATAGTTCTAAGTTCTAGGGGACTGATGACCTCAGAAGTTAAGTCCCATAGTGCTCAGAGCCATTTGAATCATTTTCTACAGAATGTACACAGTCAGAACGAAACATAATTATACACTTTTACTAAATATCTCACACACAAATTACCTAATCTTGACTGTTGTGGCCAAGTGCTGTCAGAGCTTAAATCTAACAGACATTTTTACTTCAGCTGTTCTAACAGTCCCTGTTAAAAATTCATCTATAGAGTACAAAAGGAGTTACCTACCAAGAAGCTTTTCAACCTGTGCTTTATCTTAAATCAAGTTTTTAATGGTTACTGGTAATTTATTGAAAATGTGTATTCCTGAATATTGGACCAAGGTAAGTGATTTTAGGTCTTTATGTAGATTGTTCTTATTCCTAGTATTGGTACTATGTATTGAGCTATTGGTTGGAAGTAGAGACATTGTTTGCAACAGATTGCATTAAGGAATAAATATACTGGGAAGCAGTGGTTAAAATAACCAGTTCTTTGAGTAGGTTTATACATTATGTTCTTGAATGTACACCACAAATGAGTTATTTCACGCTTTTGCATTGGCTGAATGAGCGTTTGTAATTAAACTTCTCACTGTGACAATATCTCCAATATCTATGCGATCATTGATGAGCCATTCATGCCGCAGTGAATTACATTTTTGCCCCAGTAATAAACTTATGATCACTACAATAATTTCGTCATGCTGTCTGTTAACTGTTACGAAGTATCTCCGTTAGTGTCATTTACTGACTAATGGATCTAGGTTTCTGTAGCGACGTTTTTCTTACCAAGTAAGTCAGATTTTGCATACGATTTTAAACACAACAGAAGGAGATCACACTGTGTTGTGATCAGTGTGCCACATTGCGCGCGATATACAAGGGCGGTACAATTTCTCTGTAAAGGCCAAATTTAACGATCAGTGAATTTGCTATGGTTTCACGAAAGAAATACACGTTCATCGGCTCTAGCGCACAGGCTGTCTTGCAGCGGCAGATGTTAGCCTAGCGCTGATGACGTCATAGTTCCGCCGTGAGGCCTGTGTATCAGAAGGTGTTGCTATGGGCCGCTTAGTGTGACGTCACTAACACTGCTGGACGGCCTTGTTATCCCGGGGGTGTCGGTGCAACCACCTCTAGCAGCAATACGACGATGGGGCATTCTGTCAACGTCATCAATCTCATGTTGAGGTAATGAAGCCCATTCTTCATGCAGAGCTGCTCACAAGTCTTGGAGAGTAGTTGGCAGATGCTGATGTGATGCAAGCTGTCTGCCTAGTGCGTCCCAGACATGCTCTATGGGATTCAAATCGAGAGAGCGAGCAGGCCACGCCATGCATGCAATATATTCCGTTTCCAAAAAGACACCAACCATCCGTCCTCTGTGAGATGGAGCGTTACTGTCGATCAGTACCAAGTCTGGGCACCTCGCAACAACTGCAAATGATGCCCAAGCTCTCTTCTCGATACATGACAGCAGTTAAATCTTGCTGTTTCCTCTGTACAAGAAGAGATGTTCGTGTGGTAAACATAATCCCTGTCCACACCATTCGGAATACTCTTCGATCTGGGTCTCTTTCCACAATGTTTGGTCCCCGAAATCGTGTTGCAGGTCCCTTCCAAATCCAACTGCTTGGAGACTCACACTCCAGAGCAAATCGGGAGTCATATGTGAAGGGAATATTGGCCCACTGTTCTACCGCCGAGGTGGCATGTTGACGGCTCCACTCCAGACGTTCCCTTCTGTGAAGATGCGTCAGAGGTCCACATACAGCAGGTCTCTCACAATAAAGGCCACTATTCTGAAGCCTTTTGTACAATGTTTGCCTCGATACAAGAAGTCCAGTGCATGCTGCGAGCTCAGATGCCAATTGTCGTGCAGTACAAAAGCTATACCGTCGTGCCCTCTCTTTCTGATGTCACCCGTAGTTGGCGCTGCTCTTCGGGATACAGTTTCGGTCTCTATAAACTGTCGCCACGTCCGAGAAACAACAGACCTATTCACATTAAGGCGACGGCCAACAGTTTGCGGCTGTAGTGTTTCCTTTCTTTCTATGGCCCTCCACCATAGAGTGCGTGGTAGGCGTCTTGTCTGTTCCATGCTGCACTGTCTGTGACTGTGTACACAGCCATTGTGGATGTGAGGCTATCCGGTAAACCCTACCTCGTTTCATAGGTGCCCTGATGTCATCGTTACCCATTGACTGGAATGCTATTTTCTGTGTAGAACACGGTTGACAGTTAATATGGTTACAGTGTGAATTAGACACAGGATGGGGAAGTAGCGGTTTCTTGTTTTAATTTTAGACACCAATATGTTAACTCATGAAGTTACCAATGAGTGAACCTAATACACTCATCGAGTTTCATGTTCTTGAAATCTAAACTGTCATTAATAGGAAGATAGAAGTAGGCTCAGTTCATAGTGTCATAATTGGTTGCGCGGAGGATATGATAATTTTCACAGGTCGTGTATCACCATCTTGATTACGTCACATTTCAGTCACATTCTCTGCGACTCTGCGACTATAATGGTTGCAAATTCATCGACCTCCGTTATTGGGTGGAGAACTGTAGGGCCCCCCTAGACAGGTCAGGCGTGCACTACACACCGGAAGCAGCTACTAGGGTAGCAGAGTACGTGTGGCGTGCACACGGGGGTTTTTTAGGTTAGAAGGACCCCCCTTGGGCGAAACGATAAAATACCTGACGGCTTACCAGAGAGGACATTATCATCGTTGATAAAGAACGTCCGTCCTCAGAGACCAAAAACAGGAAAAGTTAACGTAATATTGGTAAACTGCAGGAGTATCCAGGGCAAGGTTCCTGAATTAGTATCTCTTATTGAAGGAAATAGTGCGCATATAGTATTAGGAACGGAAAGTTGGTTAAAACCGGAAGTGAACAGTAACGAAATCCTAGACACAGAATGGAATATATACCGCAAGGATAGGATAAACGCCAATGGTGGAGGAGTATTTATAGCAGTAAAGAATTCAATAATATCCAGTGAAGTTATTAGCGAATGCGAATGTGAAATAATCTGGGTTAAGTTAAGTATCAAAGGTGGGTCAGATATGATAGTCGGATGCTTCTATAGACCACCTGCATCAGCAACCGTAGTAGTTGAGCGCCTCAGAGAGAACCTGCAGAACGTCGTGAAGAAGTTTCGTGACCATACTATTGTAATAGGGGGAGACTTCAATCTACCAGGTATAGAATGGGATAGTCACACAATCAGAACTGGAGCCAGGGACCGAGACTCTTGTGACATTATCCTGACTGCCTTGTCCGAGAATTACTTCGAGCAGATAGTTAGAGAACCAACTCGTGAAGCTAACGTTTTAGACCTCATAGCAACAAATAGACCGGAACTTTTCGACTCCGTGAATGTAGAAGAGGGTATCAGTGATCATAAGTCAGTGGTTGCATCAATGACTACAAGTGTAATAAGAAATGCCAAGAAAGGAAGGAAAATATATTTGCTTAACAAGAGTGATAGGGCACAAATCGCAGAATATCTGAGTGACCACCATCAAACGTTCATTTCTGAGGAAGAGGATGTGGAACAAAAATGGAAAAAATTCAGAAACATCGTCCAGTACGCCTTAGATAAGTTCGTACCGACTAAGGTCCAAAGCGAGGGGAAAGATCCACCGTGGTATAACAATCATGTACGAAAGGTACTACGGAAACAAAGAAAGCTTCATCATAGGTTTAAGAGTAGTCGAATCATAGCTGATAAGGAAAAGCTGAACGAAGCGAAAAAGAGCGTAAAGAGAGCAATGAGAGAAGCATTCAACGAATTCGAACATAAAACATTGGCAAACAATCTAAACAAGAACCCTAAAAAGTTTTGGTCATATGTAAAATCGGTAAGCGGATCTAAATCCCCTATTCAGTCACTCGTTGACCACGATGGCACCGAAACAGAGGACGACCGAAGAAAGGCAGAAATACTGAATTCAGTGTTCCGAAACTGTTTCACTGCGGAAAATCGTAACACGGTCCCTGACTTCAGCCGTCGCACGGACGCCAAAATGGAAAATATTGAAATAAACGATATCGGAATTGAAAAACAACTGCTATCACTTAGTAGCGGAAAAGCATCCGGACCAGACGAGATACCCTTAAGATTCTACAGTGATTATGCTAAAGAACTTGCCCCCTTTCTATCAGCAATTTATCGTAGATCGCTGGAAGAACGTAAAGTACCTAGCGACTGGAAGAAAGCGCAGGTCGTTCCCATTTTCAAGAAGGGTCATAAATCAGATGCGAATAATTATAGGCCTATTTCGCTTACGTCAATCTGTTGTAGAATAATGGAACATGTTTTGTGTTCTCGTATTATGACGTTCTTAGATAATACAAATCTCCTTCATCATAACCAACATGGATTCCGCAAACAGAGATCATGTGAAACTCAGCTCGCCCTATTTGCCCAAGAAATTCACAGTGCCGTAGACACTGGCGAGCAGATTGATGCCGTATTCCTGGACTTCAGGAAGGCATTTGATACGGTTCCGCACTTACGTTTAGTGAAAAAAATACGAGCTTACGGAATATCGGACCAGGTTTGTGATTGGATTCAGGATTTCCTAGAAGAAAGAACACAACATGTCATTCTTAACGGTTCAAAATCTGCAGATGTAGAGGTAATTTCGGGAGTACCGCAGGGAAGCGTGATAGGACCTTTATTGTTTACAATATACATAAATGACTTAGTTGACAACATCGGTAGCTCCGTGAGGCTATTTGCAGATGACACGGTTGTCTACAAGAAAGTAGCAACATCAGAAGACTCGTACGTACTCCAGGAGGACCTGCAGAGGATTAATGCATGGTGCGACAGCTGGCAGCTTTCCCTAAACGTAGATAAATGTAATATAATGCGCATACATAGGGGCAGAAATCCATTCCAGTACGATTATGCCATAGGTGGTAAATCATTGGAAGCGGTAACGACCGTAAAATACTTAGGAGTTACTATCCGGAGCGATCTGAAGTGGAATGATCACATAAAACAAATAGTGGGAAAAGCAGGCGCCAGGTTGAGATTCATAGGAAGAATTCTAAGAAAATGTGACTCAGCGACGAAAGAAGTAGCTTACAAAACGCTTGTTCGTCCGATTCTTGAGTATTGCTCATCAGTATGGGACCCTTACCAGGTTGGATTAATAGAAGAGATAGACATGATTCAGCGAAAAGCAGCGCGATTCGTCATGGGGACATTTAGTCAGCGCGAGAGCGTTACGGAGATGCTGAACAAGCTCCAGTGGCGGACACTTCAAGAAAGGCGTTACGCAATACGGAGAGGTTTATTATCGAAATTACGAGAGAGCACATTCCGGGAAGAGATGGGCAACATATTACTACCGCCCACATATATCTCGCGTAATGATCACAACGAAAAGATCCGAGAAATTAGAGCAAATACGGAGACTTACAAGCAGTCGCTCTTCCCACGCACAATTCGTGAATGGAACAGGGAAGGGGGGATCAGATAGTGGTACAATAAGTACCCTCCGCCACACACCGTAAGGTGGCTCGCGGAGTATAGATGTAGATGTAGATTCTGCTGTTGTAGATGACAGAAGATGCCACAGCAAATATACATGTCTAACATGTCAGCAACCCCTGGCGTGGTATTTAGATTATGGTTAACACGCCAGAGATGCTGTGGGTATTTTATTATAGAAAAATATACAGTGGCACTACACATCATCAGCAGTACTAAAATTCTGTGAGATAAAAGTGCAGTTGCTTCTAAATCGATTGCAAGTAAATTAAAACAACAAACATAGCTCGTATTCATTCCTCCTTCAGTGATCTTGGAGACAGCAGGCAGAGGATGTTAAAGAAGTTAGAGTTCACCAGTTGGTGTAATCCTCATAAAAGAACTGTCTATACAAGGCCCTCTTCAGCAACGAGAAATCGGATGGGAAGGAATTATCTTGTTTCTCCCCTTGAGCAATATACACTTCTTCCATCAATTCGGCTCTCACACAATCGCTACAGACATCCCTTATTCTCTGTCTCCCTATTTGTAAAAGCTTAAATTTTTAATTAAGGTCTCAGAGGATATTGATAACAATCTCCCCGTTTCTCGCAGTACTTCAAGATGAAGAGGAATCGAAGGCTTTCTCGAATAGTTCGAAACTGAGACGAGATTCATTTCTTTTTATTTTCTGAAATGAGGATGGATAAAATTTCTTTGTGCATTCTTTTTCCTATAAAGTCAAGGAGTCTCCTTTTTTCGTTAGTATTCTGACAGGTTTGGTATAGCCGCTGCGACTTGCTCTCCTGTGACATCATTTTCGAGTTTTACAATGACTGGGGAATATTTTAGTTAAAAGTAAGAAAATAAGAGGTGCGTCTTGGTAGCCACCCATGGGTGTGCGCCGCCAGGCGCCAAAAGGGCGGTGTAAACCTGATCATTTGTAATGTCCTTGGATAATACTTACGAACACACCAAATGAGTTGACGATCAGGGGCGCATACCTTACAGCAGAAAGCCAGCTCTGGATTTAGGCTAGTAATGGGAATTAAGATAATCACACGTTTATGGGATGTTCCAGAAAGATAATAAAGAGGGTCGTGTGCAAGCAGAGCTGACAAGGGGAGGCCGCCAATTGTGAAATTCAGATTCAATTCATACTGCGCATAATAAAAGCTCATGGCCAGAGGTGTAATGTGGCAAAGCACCAAGATGCACTTCTCAGCCGTTGTCGAGAAAATCGACAGTTAAAAGAAACCGTTGTGGTGAAATACTCTCAACGATTAATAATTATCGACAGCGTCGTGCCGCAGCGGTAAGCGCTCGGGTTCGTATTCCGAAGGTCGCCGGATCGAATCTCGCGCTATGCAACTTTTTTTTTTAGTATTTGCTTTTTATAATTCATATATATATATAATTCCCGGCAATCAGTTGCAACAATTATGCACATAATAAGTTGTTGAAAGTCGTTTGTCGTGGAAACTCTGGCGACTTCGAACATCATTATGTTTTCCGCGAAGTTGTATTTCACAAATGTTATTAATTGTCTTCATAATGTTAACCACGTATAGTTAACGGAAGACGTAGAAACGACATTCCGAAACGAATACGTATAGCGTAAGTCAAACGTTCGAATTAGAATTGAGACCCCACGAACACAAATTTGCTGTGGCAGGTAGGAAATATAAACTCCGTTACTCGCTCGTTACACTTGAAGGACAGATGTTGAATGGGCCGAAACGAGCCGCCGCATAAAAGCGTAGTTGCCTGCTAACTTCGAAAGAAGGTAGATGCGGTCCCTAGCGCAACTTATAACAGTGCGGACGTGAGAGCTTTGGTACACCCTGTTAAACAAAGGAAAAATGAAGGCGGTACAATTGGAGAGTGATCCGCCTTCAACAAAATGCATAAGCAATTCATTAATATATATATATATATATATATATATATATATATATATATATATATATATATATATAATTTGAATTACAAAAAACTAATAATAAAAAAAATGTTGCATGGTGCGAGATTCGATCCGGCGACCTTCCGATTACAAACCCGAGCGCTTACCGCTGCGCCACGACGCTGTATAAAATTATTCACCGTAGAGAGTATTTCACCGCAGCGGTTTCTTTTAACTGTCGATTTTCTCGACAACGGCTGAGAAGTGCATCTTACTGCTTTGCCACGTTACACCTCTGGACATGAGCTTTTATTATGCGCAGTATGAATCGAATCTGAATTTCACAATTGGCGGCCTCCCCTTGTGAGTCTAGAAGTCACTTAGGAAACACATTGAAGGCAAATCGTGGGCAGCAGTAGGAACGAAGGCGCCAGCAGTTTGGACGACACCAGCTACTGATGGAACAGTTGTACTTCGTCCAGGAAAGGACAGTACTACTCTGGATGACACAGGTACTGAAAGATGAGTGGCAGTTTCACAAGCGTCCTATACAGAGTGAATAGTTGCCCCTACCTCTTGGTTTTATGCAACCTGCAACACCTTCAAAAACCACACTCAAGATTTTCATACTATCTGGCTCGCTACACGCATACTTCGGGATGTGTTTTCGCCAGAGGCGCTAGTTTTCGAGTTAACTCAAGGGAAACTTGCAGAAGTGAGCTCCAAACGCATCCCGTACCCACACTTTGGCCCAAACGGCCAGGCACACTTTGTTACCTCTTTAGAAAGATTTGCTATTGCACTAATTATTTCACACATTCGACAATTTATTAGCTGACCTTATTACGCCACTGGCTTATTCTAGTACTCATAAATTGTTAAACTGACGTTCGTGTAAGTTTTAGCCACACATTTCGCCGGTAGGTGTGGCCGAGCGGTTCTATGCGCTTCCGTCTGGACCCGCATGACCGCTACAGTCGCAGGTTCGAACCCTGCCTCGGGCTTGGATGCGTGTGATGTCCTTAGGTTAGTTAGGTTTAAGTAGTTCTACGTTCTAGCGGACTGATGACCACATATGTTAAGTCCCATAGTGCTCAGAGCCATATGACCCATTAACCACACATTTTGTGAATTGCAACAGCATAAATAAACAGTTACATGGACGGATCCGTCTGGCCTTCTGATTACGAAACTACTGTGCTTGTAAGGGTTAAGTTTGGATCCAATTGTCAATGTAATAAGTTTTAGCGTAACGTTTACAAAAGCTATTTTTGTTCATTAAACTCACAGGCACGTTGGAATTAATAATATTAACGAAATGGTCGACTCTGCTGGTGGCTAATTGCCCAATCAATATGACCAAAAAAAGTCGAATATCGAAAAAGTCCACGCAGTCCATTACTTTTGTACAGTGATAGGAGGGAGTCCGGCAAACACCACACTAGAAATCCTGACTGGTGAGGAATGAATTTGAAGTGGAGGTGCGTTTTACGGTAACTTTTGTACGTTCTTGTTGGATAACTTGAAAACTGTGGTCTTCTGCTCGACAGAGTTTAGAGTTAACAGCCACGCTCTCACATCCAGTTCCAAGAAGCGGCCGCTGTGCACACCGCCCTGAGACGAGTCCAGGGGTCAAGTGGGTACCAAATGTGCACGAATCTGTTCACCTGTTATCTTCCTCACTCACGACACTGTTTTGCGTAGATTTCTCTCAGTATCCAGCTTTTTGGTGGTGAATCAAAATATTCGTATCACTACAATTTTCGTATGAGGTTGACAGTACAGTCTTCACGCCTCCTTATAGACGCTAGCTGATGAAAAGTATTCGGACACTTGTATTCAATGCAAAACTGACCACTAGACGTCGCGAGAGACGGACGCTCGGACTGGTCATTGGATGTCATCTGAGTAGCAGACCCATCAGGCATATTTGAAACCTTCTAAAGCTGCTCAAGTCGGGTATTGTGATGTGACTGTGAAGTGTAAACGTGAAAGAACCACCACAGATCAGAGACCAGGAATCATGTACCAACGGACAGGTAGAGTTGCGGACAAGGGATGTAAATATCGCATGGAATCAGCAGGTGGCATCACTCGTAAGGTCCAAAATAGCATCAGTAGTACAGGTAGGACAATCACTGTGCGTAGGGAGTTAAAATGAGTGGGGTACCATGGTCCTCGTAAGTTACACAGTTCTGTAATCAAAGCGACGATTGAGGTGGTTGGTAGAGCGACGTTCGAATGGTTCAAATGGCTCTGAGCACCAGGGGACTTAACATCTGAAGTCATCAGTCCCCTAGAACTTAGAACTACTTAAACCTAACTAACCTAAGGACATCACACACATCCATGCCCGAGGCAGGGTTCGAACCTGCGACTGTAGCGGTCACGCGGGTCCAGACGGAAGCGCATAGAACCGCTCGGCCACAGCGGCCGGCTAGAGCGACGCTCCAGAGACAGTGGTAGACTGGAAACGAATGATTCGGAGTGACGACTCACGCTGTACCCTGTGACAATCCAATGAAAGGTTTTGGGGTTCGCGAATGCACGGAGAACGTCACCTGCCAACAGTGAAGTACAGAGGAGGTAGTGTTACGGTACGCTGCTACTTGTTACTAGGGTGTGGCCCCTTATTACGTTTGAGAAATCGCAAAATGCGGAATGGTATGAACGTATTTTAAAAGCATTGTATACTGCATAAAGTAGAGGAACAAGTCTAACAAGGGAACCTCCCCATCGCACCACCCCCCTCAGATTTAGTTATAAGTTGGCACAGTGGATAGGCCTTGAAAAACTGAACACAGATCAGTCGAGAAAACAGGAAGAAGTTGTGTGGAACCATGAAAAAAATAAGCAAAATATACAAACTGAGTAGTCCATGTGTAAGATAAGCAACATATAGGATACAGTGAGCAAAGGAGCGCTGTGGTCCCGTGGTTAGCGTGAGCAGCTGTGGAACGAGGGGTCCTGTATTGAAGTCTTCCCTCGAGTGCAAATTTTACTTTCTTTATTTTCGCAAAGTTATGATCTGCCCCTTCGTTCATTGACGCCTCTGTTCACTATAATAAGTTTAGTGTCTGTGTTTTGCGACCGCACCGGTAAACCGTGCGATTAGTAGACGAAAGGACGTGCCTCTCCAATGGGAACCGAAAACATTTGATCGCAAGGTCATAGGTCAACCGTTTCCTCACACGAAAACACGTCTGATATATTCTATACGCCACTGGTGACGGCATGTGCGCCACATGGCAGGAATATGTTGTCGACTCACCTAACTTGTACACTTGGCGAATGGGTAAAAGGGTTCTTCTACCTAGCCCGATTTTGGTTTACTTGTGGATGTGATACTCATTCCCAAAAAATTGATGAAAACATAAGAGTTGGTCACGTAAACTGAAAATAAAAAATTAAAATTTTCACTCGAGGGAAGGCTTGAACACACGACCTCTCGTCCCGCTGCTGCTCACGCTATATATTGTGCATGGACTACTCAGTTTGTATATTTTGCTTATTTTTTTCATAGTTCCACATAACTTCTTCCTGTTTTCTCGATTGATCTGTGTTCAGTTTTTCAAGGCCAATCCACTATGCCAACTTATAACTAAATCTGAGGGGGGTGCGATGGGGAGGTTCCCTTGTAAGTCTAAGTTGGAGACGGTTTGTATCAGCATGACAATGAACCCCCTGATAAAATAGAATCTGTCAGAAAATGGTTTATGGACAATAGTTTTTGTAAAATCTAGGATATAGTGTTGTACGTAGAGAATAGCGTACCAAAGAATACGTGATGTTCCCCCACATCGGTAGTCGAGTGCGGTGACTGAGTTCAGAATCATATTAAGGAATCCACACTAGAGAGTTACAAGCAATTTTCGCCATTTTCTACAGTTTTTGTTGTTGTTAGGCATTGAGACACCCTCCTCTATATGTTTTCGTATAAAAAAAAGACACAAATACACTACCAAGCAATTTCATTTCTCTAGCTTTCATCGCTATTTACACAGCTACCTAACTATTAGACGAGTAGGATAAGTGCTCGTTGATGAATTTCTTGCTTGTAGAGTACTGTGTGTCACTGTAAGTATGTAACACTGCTCGTTTCTGGTGAGTATAACTATTGTTTCTAGTGAGAATAACTACTGAGGACAAAATAATTTGCCCGTTGCTTCTATCTGCTTATTCATTAGTTGTTTTCTTCATACCACAAATTAAACTTCCACTGCAAAATCAAGATTAACCAGAGATGTTCCAGACAAAACCAACTGAACTTACAGTTCAACAACTCGCGCCAACTTCAATAGAGACTGTAACTAACTGCTTGTTGATTATTCCAAAAATGGTTCAAATGGCTCTGAGCACTATGTGACTTAACTTCTGAGGTCATCAGTCGCCTAGAACTTAGAACTACTTAAACCTAACTAACCTAAAGACATCACACACATCCATGCCCGAGGCAGGATTCGAACCTGCGACCGTAGCGGTCACGAGGTTCCAGACTGAAGCGCCTAGAACCGCACGGCCACAACGGCCGGCGATTATTCCAGTGATGCACAAAAATTCACATACGAAGACATCCATATACTGTCGATATAACAGACGTTTCTTCCAAATAGATACAGACAATTGGTGTTGCATAAACTTTTTCTATTAATTTTATATTTAGGAACTGTTACGGAAAACGATAAATACCACATTAACAATTATCATAAGAGTAACTACTTCAGTTTGTCTTGTATTGTGGGCTGCTATACTTCGCGAATAAGCTGTGTTGAGGAGTTCTATTAGGCACACATTTTAATACTCAAAAGAAAATCCAGGGGAAGAGACAATATAAAAATCGATCGACACGATGGTAAACGTTGAAGAAAGCGTGAATTTCCCTACAGAATTTCAAAACTCCTTGCAAGTACCAGGAATGTCATTACACTGCCTTCGACTTAAAATTGGATCTCCCACCAAGCTACGCGGCAATATCTACTCACCAAAACTATGTAATGGAAGAAGGGGGATCGTCAGTCACAGATACCGAATACCACAATCGAAACGGAACTTAGATATGGAAAACACAAAGTACACACATTATTTATCCCCAGAATACCGCTGATCTCTACTGAACTACCATTCCAGTTTAAAAGTCTGCAATTTCCAGTCAAATTAGCCCACAATTTTACAATTATTAAAGCGCAAGGACAAACTTTAAAATATTGCGCCATGAACCTCAAAGACTCCTGCTTCTTTCGCGGTCAACTAATCGTAAGCTTGCTGTCGGGTAGTAAGTCCTGTACGTGGCGCAGCGGTAGTGTTACTGCCCATCACGCAAGGGGGCCTGGGTTCGATTCCCGGCAGGGACTGGATGTTGAGTCCATCATTTTCATCATCATTGACACGCAAGTCGCCGAAGTGTCGTCAACTAAAAAGACTTGTAATACGGCGGCCAAACGCCAAAGGGGATATCACTGCCAATAAATGCCATACAATCATTCCAGTTCATTTTCCTCTTCGTTGTCATCAGGCAACAGGGGTCGGAGGAGGAGCTCGGCGGTCTCCCGCCAAGATTCCGTCGTCCATTCTCCATCCCTGACGGTGGACGACGCCACTGGCGATATTACACTCCTGGAAATTGAAATAAGAACACCGTGAATTCATTATCCCAGGAAGGGGAAACTCTATTGACACATTCCTGGGGTCAGATACATCACATGATCACACTGACAGAACCACAGGAACATAGACACAGGCAACAAAGCATGCACAATGTCGGCACTAGTACAGTGTATATCCACCTTTCGCAGCAATGCAGGCTGCTATTCTCCCATGGAGACGATCGTAGAGATGCTGGATGTAGTCCTGTGGAACGGCTTGCCATGCCAATTCCACCTGGCGCCTCAGTTGGACCAGCGTTCGTGCTGGACGTGCAGACCGCGTGAGACGACGCTTCATCCAGTCCCAAACATGCTCAATGGGGGACAGATCCGGAGATCTTGCTGGCCAGGGTAGTTGACTTACACCTTCTAGAGCACGTTGGGTGGCACGGGATACATGCGGACGTGCATTGTCCTGTTGGAACAGCAAGTTCCCTTGCCGGTCTAGGAATGGTAGAACGATGGGTTCGATGACGGTTTGGATGTACCGTGCACTATTCAGTGTCCCCTCGACGACCACCAGTGGTGTACGGCCAGTGCAGGAGATCGCTCCCCACACCATGATGCCGGGTGTTGGCCCTGTGTGCCTCGGTCGTATGCAGTCCTGATTGTGGCGCTCACCTGCACGGCGCCAAACACGCATACGACCATCATTGGCACCAAGGCAGAAGCGACTCTCATCGCTGAAGACGACACGTCTCCATTCGTCCCTCCATTCACGCCTGTCGCGACACCACTGGAGGCGGGCTGCACGATGTTGGGGCGTGAGCGGAAGACGGCCTAACGGTGTGCGGGACCGTAGCCCAGCTTCATGGAGACGGTTGCGAATGGTCCTCGCCGATACCCCAGGAGCAACAGTGTCCCTAATTTGCTGGGAAGTGGCGGTGCGGTCCCCTACGGCACTGCGTAGGATCCTACGGTCTTGGCGTGCATCCGTGCGTCGCTGCGATCCGGTCCCAGGTCGACGGGCACGTGCACCTTCCGCCGACCACTGGCGACGACATCGATGTACTGTGGAGACCTCACGCCCCACGTGTTGAGCAATTCGGCGGTACGTCCACCCGGCCTCCCGCATGCCCACTATACGCCCTCGCTCAAAGTCCGTCAACTGCACATACGGTTCACGTCCACGCTGTCGCGGCATGCTACCAGTGTTAAAGACTGCGATGGAGCTCCGTATGCCACGGCAAACTGGCTGACACTGACGGCGGCGGTGCACAAATGCTGCGCAGCTAGCGCCATTCGACGGCCAACACCGCGGTTCCTGGTGTGTCCTCTGTGCCGTGCGTGTGATCATTGCTTGTACAGCCCTCTCGCAGTGTCCGGAGCAAGTATGGTGGGTCTGACACACCGGTGTCAATGTGTTCTTTTTTCCATTTCCAGGAGTGTATTTCCTCCCGTGCCAACTTACACGGGACGCCCCGTAGAGCGGTAGCCAGTTGTCTTTCTACATACCTCTCCCAGCTCCTGAACCAAATTGAACAGTTCATCCATTTATTCCAACTACCACACAATCTCATATCAACTCCCTGATCGGAGCTGGGAACCCCAGCTAGTCAATAAATACGAGTTTTCAATCACGTTTATATCACATTCTCGAACTTTCGCTAGTCTCGCAATCTAGTGACGCCTGATAGGTATTGCACCTGCAATTTATTCTCGCTATAGGATTACAGTCACTTTACCACTGTATGTTTCACTTGTTATGCATTTAATATTTCATTAACATCCTTCATTGTTTCATCTGAGTGTAGAAATTTGAGGTAAATCGTTCCAGAACTGTCAAGTAAATCGGTCACGTTCGATTCGAGATGTTTGGTAGCAACTTTCCTTATAGAGGGTGAAAAGTATTTAAACCGACAAACTCTGGGAGGTTGTAGGGGACATCAAAACAAATATTTCTCCTAATGTCATTTTCTCGTACGAGGATTATTTAAACCGTTGGAGGCGGTTTACGCTCTTCAGTTGATAGAGGCCGTATTACTATATTCAGTAGTTAGAGGGCGAATTACGCTCTACAGTTGTAGGCAAATGCTATACACCAGTGTAGCAGTGCATTGTCTCTGTTTACTAATGGAGCGATACACCTGGAGTGAGTACACTGATATGGTTGGTGCGTACTACGTAGCGCACCACGACGGACGAGCTGCACAGCGGGTTTATCAACAACAATATCCTAATCGCCGTATCCCGCATCATACGAACTTTGCTGCTGTGTACCAACGTCTGCGTGAGACCGGGTCATTTAGCAGATTGCCTGGATAGGGACGTCGTCGCACGGTAAGAACGCTGCAATTTGAGGAAGCTGTCTTGCAGCATGTGGAGCCGGATCCTTCAATCAGCACTCGTCCAATTTCACGTAACATGGGGACGAATCAGACGAATGTAAGAGCAATCCTTCGAGAGCAGTTTTTACGTCCATTTCACTTGCAGCGTCTCCACAACTTGGGACCAGTTGATTATCCACCCAGAGCACAGATTTAGCACTGGTACCTGGAAGAGTGTGAAATGCATCCTACATTTCCATCCTCTGTGTTGTTTACAGATGAAGCAACGTTCCGGCGTGATGGAGTCTTCAACATGCACAATTCGCATGTTTGGAGTGAGGATAACCCACATGCCACAGTCACTAGCGCTCAACATGTGCGGTTCTTCGTTAATGTGTGGGTCGGTGTTGTTGGAGACTGTTTAATTGGGCCGTATCTGCTACCTAGTTGTTGTCTCTTGGTCATAAAAGAATGGAAAAGTGTTTGTTGGTTTAATTAATTTGCCGGCAGAGAAATCTTCCTCTACCGGTTTAAATACTCCCCATAGGAAAAAATGACATTAGGGAAAAATATTTGTTTTGATGTCCCCTACAATCTCCCAGATTTTGTCGGTTTAAATACGTTTTACGCGCGTTACAAAAAGGTACGGCCAAACTTTCAGGAAACATTCCTCACACACAAATAAAGAAAAGATGTTATGTGGACATGTGTCCGGAAACGCTTAATTTCCATGTTAGAGCTCATTTTAGTTTCGTCAGTATGTTCTTCCATCTACGCTCAATGGAGCACGTTATCATGATTTCATACGGGATACTCTACCTGTGCTGCTAGATTACGCGCCTTTACAAGTACGACACAACATGTGGTTCGTGCACGATGGAGCTCCTGCACATTTCAGTCGAAGTGTTCGTACGCTTCTCAACAACAGATTTGGTGACCGATGGATTGGTAGAGGCGGACCAATTCCATGGCCTCCACGCTCTCCTGACCTCAACCCTCTTGACTTTCGTTTATGGGGGCATTTGAAAGCTCTCGTCTACGCAACCGCGGTACCAAATGTAGAGATTCCTCGTGCTCGTATTGTGGACGGCTGTGATACAATACGCCATTCTCCAGGGCTGCATCGGCGCATCAGGGATTCCATACGACAGAGGTTGGATGCATGTATCCTCGCTAACGGAGGACATTTTGAACATTTCCTGTAACAAAGTGTTTGAAGTCACGCTGGTACGTTCTGTTGCTGTGTGTTTCCATTCCATGATTAATGTGATTTGAAGAGAAGTAACAAAATGAGCTCTAACATGGAAAGTAAGCGTTTCCGGACACATGTCCAAATAACATATTTTCTTTCCGTGTGTGTCAGGAATGTTTCCTGAAAGTTTGGCCGTATATTTTTGTAACACCCTATATCCACGAAGAGTTTATTAGGGGTCGTGTAGCAATGTGAAGAAATGTTCGAAATCAGATTACAAAATGTTATGTGGACATTAATCAAGCTCTTGTCTTGAAGGTGCAGTGTGAAAAATTTCATCAAGATCGGTATATAAATGTGGATTTGCATAAATTATAAACACACTCTTACGAGGGCAGTTCAATAAGTAATGCAACACATTTTTTTCTGAAACAGGGGTTGTTTTATTCAGCATTGAAATACACCAGGTTATTCCCCAGTCTTTTAGCTACACAACACTACTTTTCAACGTAATCTCCATTCAATGCTATGGCCTTACGCCACCTTTAAATGAGGGCCTGTATGCCTGCACGGTACCATTCCACTGGTCGATGTCGGAGCCAATGTCGTACTGCATCAATAACTTCTTCATCATCCGCGTAGTGCCTCCCGCGGATTGCGTCCTTCATTGGGCCAAACACATGGAAATCCGACGGTGCGAGATCGGGGCTGTAGGGTGCATGAGGAAGAACAGTCCACTGAAGTTTTGTGAGCTCCTCTCGGGTGCGAAGACTTGTGTGAGGTCTTGCGTTGTCATGAAGAAGGAGAAGTTCGTTCAGATTTTTGTGCCTACGAACACGCTGAAGTCGTTTCTTCAATTTCTGAAGAGTAGCACAATACACTTCAGAGTTGATCATTTGACCATGGGGAAGGACATCGAACAGAATAACCCCTTCAGCGTCCCAGAAGACTGTAACCATGACTTTACTGGCTGAGGGTATGGCTTTAAACTTTTTCTTGGTAGGGGAGTGGGTGTGGCGCCAATCCATTGATTGCCGTTTTGTATCAGGTTCGAAGTGATGAACCCATGTTTCATCGCCTGTAACAATCTTTGACAAGAAATTGTCACCCTCAGCCACATGACGAGCAAGCAATTCCGCACAGATGGTTCTCCTTTGCTCTTTATGGTGTTCGGTTAGACAACGAGGGACCCAGCGGGAACAAACCTTTGAATATCCCAACTGGTGAACAATTGTGACAGCACTACCAACAGAGATGTCAAGTTGAGCACTGAGTTGTTTGATGGTGATTCGTCGATCACCTCGAACGAGTGTGTTCGCACGCTCCGCCATTGCAGGAGTCACAGCTGTGTACGGCCGGCCCGCACGCGGGAGATCAGACAGTCTTGCTTGACCTTGCGGCGATGATGACACACACTTTGCCCAACGACTCACCGTGCTTTTGTCCACTGCCAGATCACCGTAGACATTCTGCAAGCGCCTATGAATATCTGAGATGCCCTGGTTTTCCGCCAAAAGAAACTCGATCACTGCCCGTTGTTTGCAACGCACATCCGTTACAGACGCCATTTTAACAGCTCCGTACAGCGCTGCCACCTGTCGGAAGTCAATGAAACTATGCGAGACGAAGCGGGAATGTTTGAAAATATTCCACAAGAAATTTACGGTTATTTCAACCAAAATTGGCCGAGAAAAAAAATGTGTTGCATTACTTATTGAACTGCCCTCGTATATGGTTTATCCTACACATGCTGCTATATTTACTACTACTAATGAAGCAACCCGTATATAAGTTAAAGCAACATGGGAGCTCGACTATTATTGGCACAATGGCATATGTTGCTTTCGCCACTGAACACTAGTAACGGGTGGCGGATATAATTTTATCCTCTATTGTTCTTCCTTTGCATGTGGGAAGCGAGGACACGGTAGTAGCCACTGTCTCTGGCTGCTCCCGCTGTTGCGGACACAACAAAGACGCCCCGGCGACCTTTGTGGCCCGGGTGACACGCGGCTAGTTCCCACGAGCCGCGCCGACAAAGAGTGCCCGCCGTCGACGTCGGCGTTATTCGCGCCGCGCTAAGAGGATGTGCACAGCCGGGACCCGCATTGTGCTCGCCCTCCCGTAGGCTTAGCCGCGACCCGGGCGCACCTGGCGGCGCCCACGACAACTGCCTGGCCGGAAACCAGGCGGTTGTCCGCTCGAAACATGCGATTGCAAACCTCGCGATGCACACTGCTCGAGTGGTCTCCCGCCCGCGTTACACGTTCTCTGCACCGTGTTCACGTACTGCACAGAGCTGTCGTATCGTTGTACAGAGATGTATGTGCTGCACGAGACAACTAGAGGAGGCGAACCGTCCGTGGTGTGTTGAGAACTCAACAAAATTTGGCAGTAAGCTAGTAGTATACTTTTTCTGACGAATTACAACATTACAGCCACGTACTTACAAGGGAACCTCCCCATCGCACCCCCCTCAGACTTAAATATAAGTTGGCACACTGGATGGGCCTTGAAAAACTGAACACAGATGAATCGAGAAAACAGGAAGATGTTGGGTGGAACTATGAAAAAAATAAGCAAAATGTACAAACTGAGTAGCCCATGCGCAAGATATGTCACATTAAGGATAGTCTGTGCCCAGGAACGCCGTGGTCCCGTGGTTAGCGTGAGCAGCTGCCGAACAAGGGGTCCTTGGTTCAAGTCTTCCCTCCAGTGAAAAGTTTAATTTCTTTATTTTCGCAAAGTTATGATCTGTCCGTTTGCATTGACGTCTCTGTTCACTGTAATAAGTTTAGTGTCTGTGTTTTGCGACCGCACCGGTAAACCGTGCGATTAGTAGACGAAAGGACGTGCCTCTCCAATGGGAACCGAAAACATTTGATCGCAAGGTCATAGGTCAACCTATTCCTCCACAGGAAAACACGTCTGATATATTCTATAAGACCCTGGTGACGGCATGTGCGTCACATGACAGGAATATGTTCACGACCCACCTAACTTGTACACTTGGCGAATGGGTGAAAAGATTCTTCTACCTTGCCCGATTTAGGTTTCTTGTGGATGTGATAATCACTCCCAAAAAGTGATGAAAACATAAGAGTTTGTCACATAAACTGAAAATAAAAAATTAAACTTTTCACTGGAGGGAAGACTTGAACCAAGGACCTTTCGCTCCGCAGCTGCTCACGCTAACCACGGGACCACGGCGGTCCTGGGCTTACGTTCGCCTAGACGTTGCCTATGTTACACATGGACTACTCAGTTTGTATATTTTGCTTATTTTTTCGTAGTTCCACGCAACTTCTTCCTGTTTTCTCGATTGATCTGTGTTAAGTTTTTCAAGGCCTATCCACTGTGCCAACTTATAACTAAATGTGAGGGGAGTGCGATGGGGAGGTTCCCTTGTTAGTACCGTTTTTGTCTACCAATGAGGTCACAATTCAGTAGCTATTTAGCATGGAATGGATTCGATAAATTCTAAACACAAACGTTGATGGTGTTGGGACAGCAACCAGCCACAAATTTACTTTCAGTTCCTGTATTCAAAGGGTACGGTTACCGGTATCAATTTAATAAGCCACAGCTGCAAAATACTAACACGAATTCTTTACAGACGAATAGAAAAACTAGTAGAAGCCAACCTCGGGAAAGATCAGTTTGGATTCCGCAGAAATGTTGGAACACGTGAGGAAATACTGACTCTACGACTTAGAAAATAGATTAAGGAAAGGCAATCCTCCATTTCTAGCATTTGTAGACTTAGAGAAAGCTTTTGACAATGTTGACTGGAATACTCTCTTTCAAAGGTGGCAGGGGTAAAATACAGGGGGCGAATGGCTATTTACAATGTGTACAGAAACCAGATGGCAGTTATAAGAGTCGAGGGGCATGAAAGGGAAGCAGTGGGTGGGGAGGAAGTGAGACAGGGTTCTAGCCTCTCCCCAATGTTTTTCAGTCTGTATATTGAGCAAGCAGTGAAGGAAACAAAAGAAAAATTCGGAGTAGCTATCAAAATCCATGGAGAAGAAATAAAAACTTTGAGGTTCGCCGATGACGTTGTACTTCTCTCAGAGACAGCAAAGGACCTGGACGAGCAGCTGAACGGAATGGACAGTGTCTTGATAGGAGGGTACAAGATGAACATCAACAAAAGCAAAACGACGATAATTGAATGTAGTCGAATTAAGTTGGGTGATGCTGAGGAATTAGATTAGGAAATGAGACACTTAAAGTAGTAAAGGAGTTTCGCTATTTAGAGAGTAAAATAACTGATGATTGTCGAAGTAGAGAGGATATAAAATGTAGACTGGCAATGACAAGGAAAGCGTTTCTGAAGAAAAGAAATTTGTTAACATCGAGTAGAGATTTAAGTGTCAGGAAGTCGTTTCTGAAAATATTTGTATGGAGTGTAGCCATGTATGGAAGTGAAACATGGACGATAACTAGTTTGGACAAGAAGAGAATAGAAGCTTTCGAAATGTGGTGCTACAGAAGAATGCTGAAGATAAGGTGGGTAGATCACGTAACTAAGGAGGAGGTATTGAATAGGATTGGGGAGAAGAGAAGTTTGTGGCACAACTTGACTAGAAGAAGGGATCGATTGGTAGGACATGTATTGAGGCCATCAAGGGATCACAAATTTAGCATTGGAGGGCAGCGTGGAGGGTAAAAATCGTAGAGGGAGACCAAGAGATGAATACACTAAGCAGATTCAGAAGGATGTAGGTTGCAGTAGGTACTGGGAGATGAAGAAGCTTTCAAGAGATAGAGTAGCATGGAGAGCTGCATCAAACCAGTCTCAGGACTGAAGACTACAACAACAACAACAACAACAACAACAGCAGCAACCGTTACCGGTTTCGAATCGTGGTGACTCATCCTCAGGCGGATTACGCGCTTTCCTTATGACATGTGGTGTGTTTTTTTACAGATTAATTGTCCTAAAATATAAATAATACGTAATTATTTAACATACCACACACAGATGGATGCGTTACAGATTTTCGTTGCATGTGACTTACGTGAAATGTCGGTTTGGAGTGTTTGTTTTCATAACATTCGTCCAACAGATGTGAATACATTCTCACTGCATTCGTATTGTAGCACACGTAAATTTTTCTCACTGAACACTTTAGATTTGTCACTGAGAAGATCTCTATCACGCACCACACGTTTTGATACATACAAAGAGCTTACAAACATATGAGTATCAAAGATGCTATGATATATCGTAACATTTGACGATGATGTCCTACGTTTGGAAAGGATCATATATTCATTTACGCAACTGTAATGCCTTTTACACTAGTCCAGAGACATTGATTTTTTGAGTTGATATTGTTACATTAATTATAAAGTTGTTTTTTTTAAATATATATATGTAGTGCAGTATAGGTAAAATAGCATATCATTTAATTACGTTTAGCATCATGAGAATTATAGTAACACACAAATTTGCTACTTGATCTGCAGATAGGCATACTAATATTATTTGCTTTGGAGGTTGGAAAATAATTTTTGGAAATTTTTCAGGGAAGGGGTGTTAGCTAACTCCATTTCTTCATTAAGGCTACAGTCTGGGGTGCTGTTTTTGTGTGTGTGTGTGTGTTTCTATTTCTTCTAGTATATTCATAGTGGCTCTTTTTTCTGCTAGATGTATAATTTTTAAGTTGTCCTCAGTGTTTCCCACTGAATGGTTTTCTTCAGTAATATGGGCTGCAAATGGGGATTTGTTCAAGTAACCAAGTCTTAAAGCATCAATGTGTTCTTTATATCTAATTTCAAAACTTCTGCTTGTCTGTCCAATGTAGAATTATGGGCATGTATCGCATTTGAGTTTGTATATTCCTGATTTACGGTAGGGACTCTTGGAGATAATTACATCATGGATTACTTTTTGTTATAATTTATTATTTGTGGAAGAGCTGACTGTGATATTTTTCTTTTTAAATAAGATTGCTATCCCAACACCACCAACATTTGTCTTCAAACAACAGCCACGGTCTGCATCATGTCATCATATGACAAAATTGCATTAATCCTAAATACGTTTCTGGAGGAATGTGCAGATTCCTAATCCTAGATTTCAAGTGAAAGCGTTCGACACAGTGCTCCATTGCAGACTCTCATGGATACAGGGTAATTATAAATGGTGGAAAAATCGAAATATTTTTTATGACTTCATTAAATTCTATAGTCTTTCCTGATTACATTGATGTATACATTATAGGGTTTCAAATGAAAAATGACGTATACATACCAAATTTTAAAGTTACGCTCATGTATGCTGCCAAGCCTCCTTTATTGCTGTTACAGAAACCGGGCATTCAATAAAATCGAGTTCAATGTTTACGATGATACCTTGGTAACAAAACTGGAGTGTTGTGGACATGTGCTAGATTGAGGATGCTACAAAGAGAAATGAAAGAAAGTTGCCATCTGAAGAAAAATCTCTGTTTGGTCAAGGCAGATTGACATAAACTGAAATAGACCTATAGACCTCCTTCAGAATTATTGTGCACTGCCCATTAGACGAACTGCACCTCTGATGTTACTGCAGTGAGAAAAGCTGTATGGGCCACTTACTTTCTTGAGTTGTCCACAGGTGACCACCCTGTTCAAGGACTTTGCCCTAAAGCAGCAGATTCTTGCTGTGGTTACCAAAAAGCAAAAGAAAGTGGTCAAATATACCATAATAAGCAATCTGTTCCAGAACCTGCTATGAATGAAATCAAACCAATTTTTAGAGACCTGAGTGACCGTGCTTTGCTTCGTAAATGTCTTCATGGGGACACTCAGAATACAAATGAAAGTTTCAACTATTGCATGTCACAAAGGTTACCCAAGAATATTTTTGCAGGACTAAATACATTAAAAGCTGCTGTAATAGACGCAGTGATACGTTTCAGTGATGGAGTGATAGGAAAGTTGGACGTCCTGAGAAATATAGGCATAAAATGTGGCTCTAATATGAGGAGTTCAATTGCTTGCATGAGACAGACAACTGGTGCATGAAGCTGAAAGATTCGCTCTTCAAGTTACCAAAGAAGCGAGAAGCGCTAAAAGGAATGCCAAGAGGAAGCTTGAAGATGATGAAATGCTGCAGGATGAAAACTATGCTTCAAGAATGTTATGAAGCACAGCTTAATTTGACTCATATCTTCATTCGCAATTTCCCACAAATTGTATTTTTCACAATTCAGCTACAAATATTTCATAAAGTTTATAAAGCATTGCACTAATTTTTTTCAGTAACTTTCAATAGTCCATACTTAATATGGTAACCTAAGCTTTATTGCAGAATCAACTAAATTAGAGAAAACTATTTTTATTAGGAAAAAATATTAAAAATCAAAATGTGAGATGTGATACTTTCTTATCCTTGTAGTATACATAATAGGTGGAATTAAATAGGTCTAATACCTCAGCCATCATGTCATGCATGTGGATGTTGTGGTATTCAGTCCTGAGACTGGTTTGATGCAGCTCTCCATGCTACTCTATCCTGTGCAAGCCTCTTCTTCTCCCAGTACCTACTGCAACCTACATCCTTCTGAATCTGCTTAGTGTATTCGTCTCTTGGTTTCCCTCTACGATTTTTACCCTCCACGCTTCCCTCCAATGCTAAATTTGTGATCACTTGATGCCTCAAAACATGTCCTACCAACCGATCCCTTCTTCTAGTCAAGTTGTGCCACAAACTTCACTTCTCACCAATCCTATTCCATACCCCCTCATTAGTTACGTGATCTACCCACCTTATCTTCAGCATTCTTCTGTAGCACCACATTTCGAAAGCTTCTATTCTCTTCTTGTCCAAACTATTTATCGTCCATGTTTCACTTCCATACATGGCTACACTCCATACAAATACTTTCAGAAATGACTTACTGACACTTAAATCTATACTCGATGTTAACAAATTTCTCTTCTTTAAAAGCGATTTCCTTGCCATTGCCAGTCTACATTTTATATCCTCTCTACTTCGGCCATCATCAGTTATTTTACTCCCTAAATAGCAAAACTCCTTTACTACTTAAAGTGTCTCATTTCCTAGTCTAATTCCCTCAGCATCACCAGACTTAATTCAACTACATTCCATTATCCTCGTTTTGCTTTTGTTGATGTTCATCTTATATCCTCCTTTCAAGACACTGTTCATTCCGTTCAACTGCTCTTCCAAGTCCTTTGCTGTCTCTGACAGAATTACAATGTCATCGGCGAACCTCAAAGTTTTTACTTCTTCTCCATGTATTTTAATACCTAGCCCGAATTTTTCTTTTGTTTCCTTTACTGCTTGCTCAATATACAGATTGAATAACATCGGGGAGAGGCTACAACCCTGTCTCACTCCTTTCCCAACCACTGCTTCCCTTTCATGCACCTCGACTCTTATAACTGCCCTCTGGTTTCTGTACAAATTGTAAATAGCCTTTCGCTCCCTGTATTTTACCCCTGCCACCTTCAGAATTTGAAAGAGAGTATTCCAGTTAACATTGTCAAAAGCTTTCTCTAAGTCTACAAAAGCCAGAAACGTAGGTTTGCCTTTTCTTAATCTTTCTTCTAAGATAAGTCGTAAGGTTAGTATTGCCTCACGTGTTCCAACATTTCTACGGAATCCAAACTGATCTTCTCCGAGGTCCGCTTCTACCAGTTTCTCCATTCGTCTGTAAAGAATTCGCGTTAGTATTTTGCAGCTGTGACTTATTAAACTGATAGTTCGGTAATTTTCACGTCTGTCAACATCTGCTTTCTTTGGGATTGGAATTATTATATTCTTCTTGAAGTCTGTGGGTATTTCGTCTGTCTCATACATCTTGCTCACCAGATGGTAGAGTTTTGTCATGACTGGCTCTCCCAAGGCCACCAGTAGTTCTAATGGAATGTTGTATACTCCCGGGGCCCTGTTTCGACTCAGGTCTTTCAGTGCTCTGTCAAACTCTTCACGCAGTATCATATCTCCCATTTCATCTTCATCTACATCCTCTTCCATTTCCATGATATTGTCCTCAAGTACATCGCCCTTGTATAAGCCCTCTATATACTCCTTCCACCTTTCTGCCTTCCCTTCTTTGCTTAGAACTGGGTTGCCATCTGAGCTCTTGATATTCGTACAAGTGGTTCTCTTCTCTCCAAAGGTCTCTTTAATTTTCCTGGAGGCAGTATCTATCTTACCCTAGTGAGACAAGCCTCTACATCCTTACATTTGTCCTCTAGCCAGCCCTGCTTAGCCATTTTGCACTTCCTGTCGATCTCATTTTTGATACGTTTGTATTCCTTTTTGCCTGCTTCATTTATTGCATTTTATATTTTCTCCTTTCATCAATTAAATTCAATATTTCTTCTGTTACCCAAGGATTTCTGTTAGCCCTCGTCTTTTTACCTATTTGATCGTCTTCTGCCATCACTACTTCATCCCTCAGAGCTACCCATTCTTCTTCTACTGTATTTCTTTCTCCCATTCCTGTCAATTGTTCCGTTATGCTCTCCCTGAAACTCTGTACAACCTCGGGTTCTTTCAGTTTATCCAGGTCCCATCTCCATAAATTCCCACCTTTTTGCAGTTTCTTCAGTTTCAATCTGCAGTTCATAACCAATAGATTGTGGTCAGAATCCACATCTGCCCCTGGAAATGTCTTACAATTTAAAACCTGGTTCCTAAATCTCTGTCTTACCATTATATAATCTATCTGATACCTTTTAGTATCTCCAGGATTCTTCCAGGTATACAACCTTCTTTTATAATTCTTGAACCAGGTGTTAGCTATGATTAAGTTATGCTCTGCGCAAAATTCTACAGGGCGGCTTCCTCTTTCATTTCTTCCCCCCAATCCATATTCACCTACTATGTTTCCTTCTCTCCCTTTTCCCACTGATGAATTCCAGTCACCCATGACTATTAAATTTTCGTCTCCCTTCACTACCTGAATAATTTCTTTTATCTCGTCATACATTTCATCAATTCCTTCATCATCTGCAGAGCTAGTTGGCATATAAACTTGTACTACTGTAGTAGGCATGGGCTTTGTGTCTATCTTGGCCACAATAATGCGTTCACTATGCTGTTTGTAGTAGCTTACCCGCATTCCTATTTTTTTATTCATTATTAAACCTATTCCTGCATTACCCCTATTTGATTTTGTATTTATAACCCTGTAATCACCCAACCAGAAGTCTTGTTCCTCCTGCCACCGAACTTCACTAATTCCCACTATATCTTACTTTAACCTATCCATTTCCCTTTTTACATTTTCTAATCTACCTGCCCAGTTAAGGGATCTTACATTCCACGCTCCGATCCGTAGAACGCCAGTTTTCTTTCTCCTGATAACGACGTCCTCTTGAGTAGTCCCCGCCCGGAGATCCGAATGGGGGACTATTTTACCTCCGGAATATTTTACCCAAGAGGACGCCATCATCATTAACCATACAGTAAAGCTGCATGTCCTCGGGAAAAATTACGGCTGTAGTTTCCCCTTGATTTCAGCCGTTCGCAGTACCAGAACAGCAAGGCCATTTTGGTTAGTGTTACAAGGCCAGATCAGTCAATCATCCAGACTGTTGTCCCTGCAACTACTGAAAACGCTGCTGCCCCTGTTCAGGAACCACATGTTTGTCTGGCCTCTCAACAGATACCCCTCCACTGTGGTTGCATATCTCGCAAAAATGTGGTCTTCTTCAGATGTATAACATTGGATTACACGGTACTTCAATTTAAGGAAGCATTTTGGAAAAAAAATTGCATCAGTTTCTTTGATTTTTTTAATAACCCTAAGCAGGTTCCAAAATATTCAATATACTTCTAATTTGTTGAGAAAGTGTGCTGCATTACCTGGTGTGAACAAAAAAAATCTGTAAAACATATACATTATAAATAGTGGCTGAAAGAAATATGTGTTGCTTTTTACATAATATTGAGCCAGAAAAGTACCCTGTATCCTTAACGAACGTATGATCACACGCAATCAGTTCCAAGATAGGCGTGTAGCTCGAAGTAATAGCACCCGTTACACTGTGGTCAATGGCAGGTGTTGGTCAGAGCCAAGTGTGTAGTCAGCTGTGTCCCAGGGAAGTTCGATAGGACCGCTGTTGGTAAATGATCTGTCGGACAGGGTGGGCAGTAATCTGCGGCAGTTCGCTGAAAACACTTTAATTTACGGCAAAGTATAATCGTGGAGTAAGTGCCGTGGAGAGGTGTTAGCAGAATGCATATAGCAGTGTAATAGAGAGGTTCTTTCTGTATCTCATCACTAATGTCATGGAGAGATAGTTACAGAAAGCAAGCAGCTGTGCATTCGGGAGAGACTGCTGAACAATCCGAAGAGGTTCCATGGTGAGACTCTTCCGGAATGCCAGGAGCAATTCCATGGAGAGACACTTGCACAATGGCACGAGCAATGTGATGGAGAGACACTTGCAGAGGCCAGGAGCCGTGTTATGAAGGGGCATTTCAAAACAGGAATGCCATGGAGAGGTGTCTGCAGAATGCCTATAGTAGAGCAATGGAGAAATACGAGGACAGTTCAATAAGTAATGCAACACATTTTTTTTCTGAAACAGGGGTTGTTTTATTCAGCATTGAAATACACCAGGTTATTCCCCAATCTTTTAGCTACGCAACACTATTTTTCAACGTAATCTCCATTCAATGCTACGGCCTTACGCCACCTTGAAATGAGGGCCTGTATGCCTGCACGGTACCATTCCACTGGTCGATGTCAGAGCCAATGTCGTACTGCATCAATAACTTCATCACCATCCGCGTAGTGCCTCCCACGGATTGCGTCCTTCATTGGGCCAAACATATGGAAATCCGACGTTGCGAGATCGGGGCTGTAGGGTGCATGAGGAAGAACAGTCCACTGAAGTTTTGTGAGCTCCTCTCGGGTGCGAAGACTTGTGTGAGGTCTTGCGTTGTCATGAAGAAGGAGAAGTTCGTTCAGATTTTTGTGCCTACGAACACGCTGAAGTCGTTTCTTCAATTTCTGAAGAGTAGCACAATACACTTCAGAGTTGATCGTTTGACCATGGGGAAGGACATCGAACAGAATAACCCCTTCAGCGTCCCAGAAGACTGTAACCATGACTTTACCGGCTGAGGGTATGGCTTTAAACTTCTTCTTGGTAGGGGAGTGGGTGTGGCGCCACTCCATTGATTGCCGTTTTGTATCAGGTTCGAAGTGATGAACCCATGTTTCATCGCCTGTAACAATCTTTGACAAGAAATTGTCACCCTCAGCCACATGACGAGCAAGCAATTCCGCACAGATGGTTCTCCTTTGCTCTTTATGGTGTTCGGTTAGACAACGAGGGACCCAGCGGGAACAAACCTTTGAATATCCCAACTGGTGAACAATTGTGACAGCACTACCAACAGAGATGTCAAGTTGAGCACTGAGTTGTTTGATGGTGATCCGTCGATCATCTCGAACGAGTGTGTTCGCACGCTCCGCCATTGCAGGGGTCACAGCTGTGCACGGCCGGCCCGCACGCGGGAGATCAGACAGTCTTGCTTGACCTTGCGGCGATGATGACACACGCCTTGCCCAACGACTCACCGTGCTTTTGTCCACTGCCAGATCTCCGTAGACATTCTGCAAGCGCCTATGAATATCTGAGATGCCCTGGGTTTCCGCCAAAAGAAACTCGATCACTGCCCGTTGTTTGCAACGCACATCCATTACAGACGCCATTTTAACAGCTCCGTACAGCGCTGCCACCTGTTGGAAGTCAATGAAACTATACGAGACGAAGCGGGAATGTTTGAAAATATTCCACAAGAAATTTTCGGTTTTTCAGCCAAAATTGGCCGAGGAAAAAAATGTTTTGCATTACTTATTGAACTGCCCTCGTATTTCTGTTCGGTGTAATGAATGCCAGATTGTTCTAAATGGAGAAAAACGTAAGGTAATGATCATCAGCAGAATACAGCATTAGTAGTTTACTACTTGACAAAGTCACATTGATTAAATACATAGGTGTAGCATTACAAAGTGCTATGAAATGGAACCAGCACGAAAGGAAGGTACTAGAGAAGGCGAATGGTCTTCATTTCATTGGGACAGTTTGAGGAGAATAGAAGACCTGATCTTGAGTACTTCGGTAGTGTTGGGGATCGCCACCAGGTCGGATTGAAAGAACTCATCCAATCCAGAGACTGGCTGCTACATTTCTTACTGGCAGGTTGGATCAACGCGGGAGTCCTTCGGAGATGCTTCGTGTACTCAAATGAGAATCCCTAGAGGGAACACAACGCTCTTTTTGCGGAACTCTGTAAAGTAAATTTTACAATTTTCGAAACGCTCGTGCAGAGCCTCCAGGCCATCATAGTCTGCCCTTGGTCAAACTCTGACAGATCGCATACCGTCCACATTCTACACACGGACAGCATGCTCACTGATCCTACATGCGCCGTCCGTGTGACTAGCAGTCATTCCTTGCAAGGCGAGGTTATTCTTGCCTGGTCGGGTTTATTTTGATAGTAGGTCGGTCGTCATAATGTTCTGGCTGACCATTGTACGTGTATGTACGAGGTGCATTCAAGTTCTAAGGCCTCCGATTTTTTTTCTCTGGACTGGAAAGAGATAGAAACGTGCGCATTGTTTTAAAATGAGGCCGCATTCATTGTCAAGACGCCCCAGAGATGGCAGCACCGTACGGCAGATGGAATTTTACCGCCAACGGCGAGAAAGAGAACTGTTTTATATACTTAAAATGGTGACGTTTTCCTTACTTGAACAGCGTGCAATCATTCGTATTCTGAATTTGCGTGGTGTGAAACCAATTGAAATTCATCGACAGTTGAAGGAGACATGTGGCGACGGAGTTACGGATGTGTCGAAGGTGCGTTCGTGGGTGCGACAGTTTAATGAAGGCAGAACATGGTGTGATAACAAACCGAAACAACCTCGGGCTCGCACAAGCCGGTCTGACGACACGATCGAGAAAGTGGAGAGAATTGTTTTGGGGGATCGCCGAATGACTGTTGAACAGATTGCCTTCAGAGTTGGCATTTCTGTGGGTTCTGTGCACACAATCCTGCATGACGACCCGAAAATGCTAAAAGTGTCATCCAGGTGGGTGGCACGAATGCTGACGGACGACCACACGGCTGCCTGTGTGGCATGTTGCTGAGCAATGTTGACGCGCAATGACAGCACGAATGGGACTTTCTTTTCGTCGGTTGTGACAATGGATGACACGTGGATGCCATTTTTCATTCCAGAAACAAAGCGCCAGTCAGCTCAATGGAAGTACAGGGATTCACCGCCACCAAAAAAATTTGGGGTAACCGCCAGTGCAGAAAAAATGATAGTGTCCACGTTCTGGGACAGCGAGGGCGTAATCCTTACCCACTGCGTTCCAAAGGGCACTACGGTATCAGGTGCAGCCTACGAAAATGTTTTGAAGAACAAATTCCTTTCTGCACTGCAACAAAAACGTCCGGGAAGGGCTGCGCATGTGCTGTTTCACCAAGACAACGCACCCGCACATCGAGCTAACGTTACGCAATAGTTTCTTCGTGATAACAACTTTGAAGTGATTCCTCATGCTCCCTACTCACCTGACCTGGCTCCTAGTGACTTTTGGCTTTTTCCAACAATGAAAGACACTCTCCGTGGCCGCACATTCACCAGCCGTGCTGCTATTGCCTCAGCGATTTTCCAGTGGTCAAAACAGACTCCTAAAGAAGCCTTCGCCGCTGACATGGAATCATGGCGTCAGCGTTGTGAAAAATGTGTACGTCTGCAGGGCGATTACGTCGAGAACTAACGCCAGTTTCATCGATTTCGGGTGAGTAGTTAATTAGAAAAAAAATCGGTGGCCTTAGAACTTGAATGCACCTCGTATATTAAACACTGCAACCAGTGCCTCTGAAAATTATACTGCATACTGTTACTAATTGCAACATTTTGTATAGCTTATTATACTCTGGAGTGCCAAACAACCGGTATAAGCATAAGTATCCAAACATCCGATATGTAAACAGGCAGAAAACTGCGCTGCGGTCGGCATCGCATATATAAGACGGTAAGTGTCTGGAACAGTTGTTAGATCGGTTACTGCTGCTACAATAGCGGAGGAGACAGCATCTCCGAGGTAGCGATGAAGTGGGGATTTTCCAGTACGACCATTTCACGAATGTACCGTGAATATCAGGAACCCAGGCAAGCCATCAAATCTTCGGCAACGCTGTGGGCGGAGAAAGATCGTGCAAGAACGGGACCAACGACTACTGAAGAGAATCGTGCAACGTGAGTAAGGGGCAACCTTTCCGAAAATTGCTGCACATTTCAGTGCTGGGCCATCAAGAAGTGTCAGCTTGGGAACCATTCAAAGAAACATTATCGATATGGGCCTTCGGAACCGAACGCCCACTCGTGTACCCTTGCCGTCAACACCGCGCACTGGACTGTCCATGACGGGACACATGTTACCTGATCGGACCAGTCTCGTTTCAAATTGTATCGAGCGGATGAACGTGTACGAGTATGGAGACAACCTCATGAATCCATGGTTCCTACATGTAAGCAGAGGGCTGTTTAATATGGTGAAGGCTCTGTAATGATATGAGGACTGTGCATTTGAAGTGATGTGGGGATCCCTGATACGTCTAGATACGACTCTGACAGGCGACACGTACGTAAGCGTCCTGTCTGATTACGTACGTCCATTCATGTCCATTGTCCATTCCGACGGACTTTGGCAAATTTCAACAGGACAATGTGACACTCCAAACGTCCATAATGGTTACAGAGCGGCTCCATAAACACACCACTCGGTTTAAACACTTCCGTTGGGCACCAAACACCCCAGTTATGCACATTACTGAGTACATCTCGTATGCTTTGCAACATGCTGTTCACAAGAGATCTCCACCCCCTCGTACTCTAAGGGATTTATGGGCAGCCCTGCAGGACTCATGGCTTCATTTTGCTCCAGAACTACTTCAGACATTAGTCGAGTCCATGCCACGTCGTTTTGCGGCACTTCTGCGAGCTCACGGGGTCCCTACACGATATTGGGCAGGTATACCAGTTTCTTTGTCTCTTCAGTGTGTATGCAGTGTCTACTTGAGATATAGTAAATATTTTAGGAATGAGATTTTCACTCTGCAGCGGATTGTGCGCTGATATGAAACTTCCTGGCAGATTAAAACTGTGTGCCCGACCGAGACTCGAACTCGGGACCTTTGCCTTTCGCGGGCAAGTGCTCTACTATCTGAGCCCACGAAAGGCAAAGGTCCCGAGTTCGAGTCTCGGTCGGGCACACAGTTTTAATCTGCCAGGAAGTTTCAATATTTTAGGAGTTGGTAGTGACGAATTGCAATAAAAATCTATATAACATGTGTCCAGTTTTTATTCAGTACAGGGATGCAACTGTTAGTATGTAACCCAAAGAAATTTCAAGGAAATGCAAATGAAGACGTTTAGTTAATTTTCAAAAAGCGACTTCAATGTTCTTCTGACTTCCCTTGATAACACAAAGTGTAGCTCTTACGAGGTCGTCTTTTCGTTCTTTTATAAGAGCTCCACTACTCATAGTGCGAACTATCAAATCGGCTCTTGTGGTTACTTTTTCTTTGTAGACTTAGCCTTTCAACTATTCCCACACGGAAAAATGCAAAGGGGAAAGGTCCAGGGACCTTGGTGGCCACTAAACGTATCGATACTTACCAATCCATCATCCAGGGAATGTTATGCAACGGACGGGGGTATATTGAGTATGAATCTCCTTGTTTCATTACTGCTGTCTGACCTTGGCTCTGTTTAAATGCGCGAATATACCCCCAGCATCGTTTGCAGCGAATCAATATGACAATTTTATTAATAAAACTCTTACACTATCAGTAGTTTGCCTCCTACGGAAATGATAATGCTTTGGTAATGGTCTGTTATTAAATCTTACATTTATTCATTAAAAACAGCATGAGCAATATTCCTAACCCAAAACATTACAATCAAATTAATTCCCTAAACTAACTATCCTACCACTGGCACAATGGAGACTCTATCTCTAATCGTCCCTTTCCCTAACTTACGTAGGTTAATACTGGTCACGCCAGTGGCTTTACTGAAGTTCCACCTAGACGGGCACAGAATCAGAGAGCTCAAGCAAAGAGCTAGTGGAACGCGTACGCAATTTCAATTACAGTGCCCTACTTCGCCAGCTGTTTGCTCTAACATCACCATAATTCCGCACGTAGATTACGACAGTCGTCCCAGGCACCAGCGTGATGTCGCCCGTCCCCTGTGAGACCTCTTGGCGTCTGTCGCACCACCGCCGACACCAGAGTCCCGATCATGTTGCCTCCAAACTTTGCCCTTACTCGCACAAGTACCCCTCCGCTTTTCGGCCAATCAGGACTCTAAAATTTCGCGCGGATCTCCCACCTTTCATGGGCGTGCTGTATTTTGTGTCCCGTTAGTCGCAACGGCGGGAAACAGTCTCTCTCTGTCTCGCACGTACGCCCTCTCTTTTTCCACCTGTGAAGTTTCAGGCTCCCCCAATACCCCTTGTGGTCACAAATAACTCTTTCCTGTGTCCGTCCTAACCACCTTCCCAATGATAATAGGCCCGGTTCTAAAATCTTACGTACCAGTATTAACCTTAGTATGTTGATACTAGTATCGTTTTGTCCGCGTAGTATTTGTCATATAGTACGAGGGTGAGTTAAATGAAAACCTTAAATATATTTTTAAATATTATTTACTGTGCAGAAATGATACAAATCTGTATCACTTTTCAACATAATCTCCCCCACGCCCAATGCAAGTCATCCAACGCTTACAACGTGCATAAATTCCTTTAGAAAAAAATTCTTTTGGTAGTCCGCGCAACCACTCATGCACCGCGTGGGGTACCTCTTCATCAGAACGGAACTTCTTTCCTCCCATTGGGTCTTTGAGTGGTCCAGACATACGGAAACAATTTGGGGCAGGGTCAGGTGAGTATGGTGGATGAGGAAGACGCTCAAAATGCAGATCTGTCGTTGTTGCAACTTTCGTACGGGCAGTGTGGGGCCTTGCATTGTCATGTTGCAAAAGGACACCTGCTGACAGCAATCCACGTCGCTTTGATTTGATCCCAGGCCGCAGATAATTTTCTAGGAGATCCGTGTATGATGCACTGATGACAGTGGTCCATCTAGGCATGTAATGCTCCAAAATGACGCCATTTTCGCCCCAAAAGTGTGTCCCTGCTGATGGTTCTGTCCGAAACTTCTTTGGTTTTGGTGATGAGGAATGGCGCCATTCCTTGCTCGCTCTCTTCGTTTTCGGTTGGTGGAAGTGAACCCAGGTTTCGTCCCCAGTAACGATTCTTGCAAGGAAGCCATCACCTTCTCGTTCAAAGCACCGAAGAAGTTCTTCACAAGCATCAACACGTCGTTCTCTCATTTCAGGAGTCAGCTGCCGTCGCACCTATCTTGCATACACTTCGTGAAACTGGAGCACATCATGCACAATGTGCTGGGCTGACCCATGACTAACCTGAATACATGCTGTAATGTGACTCAGTGTTGCTCGGCGGTTTTCCTTCACTATGGCTTCAACTGCTGCAATGATTTGTGGAGTCACAACTCGTTGTACCTGACCTGGATGAGGAGCGTCTTCCACTGAAGTCACACCATTCGCGAACTTCCTACTCCATTAGTAGAGTTCTTGCTGTGACAAACATGCATCACCGTACTGAACCTTCATTCGTCGATGAATTTCAATAGGTGTAAGGTACAAAAATCTGCCACCTTACAGTTAGGTTTAGAGGATGTCACCTGACAGCTATAATCTACAGGAGCCCCGTCATGCTGGATCAACACATTCATTCTTGTACCAAAAGAAATGTTTTCCAATATTGCTGGAAGCTCGTTTTCAAGAGTGTGTAGACAAATAACGGGGCCCTGTAAGACAACTCAGTGGCACAACAGGGCCAATCAATTGATTATCAAAGCACGTCTCACATTTACAGAGAAGCGTTGTTGAAAATGTGTCTCCACAATGGCATGTGGGTTTTCTTCAGTCGACTGATGTGAATAATGTGCGTTACTGATGCGGTCACGAGTGAAAGTGTTGTTGAATGAACTGTAAATGATACGGACAGAACCAGTGCGTGCGTGAAGTCCGCCATCCTCTCGTATGTTGAACGCCAATACGTGCAGAAATTCTAAGTGTGCTTGTTGAAGGACTACGTTCTACCCACTGAGTAACGTCTTCTACTTCATCCACAGTTTATTCATTTACTCGTTCAGATGCAATACAACTGCTGGGCACTTTATCAGTGTCACGCATTGTACTGAACATACGACTAAACACACTTAAATATAATGATCGAAGCAGACGAAATGAATTAAAATTTGTACTACGGACGGGACTCGAACCCGGGTCTTCCTGCTTGCTAGGCAGAAATTCTAGCCATTACACCAACGCAGTATGATGATCAACATTGCTGCACGAACTACCTAAGCTGAGTGCCCCCCCCCCTCCCCCCAATACAAACTTCAGTTCATTTTTCTCTTACATATTGTCAATACTGCCAGGGCTCTCCGATATTGGCAAGCACCCCAGCATTGGACGTAATCGGACGTCCTTGTACCATTAGTGATCTTATAGATCTTACAATTAAATGTTTCCCTGAAACATTTAGTGTTGGGGAGGGCACTCAGCATAGGTAATTCGTGCAGCAATGTTGATTATCGTACTCCGGTGGTGAATGGTTAGCATTTTTGCCTAGCAAGCAAGAAGACCCGGGGTCGAGTCCCGGAATCGGCACAAATTTTAATTCTTTTCGTCTGCTTCGATCTTTATCGTAGATAATAAAAAGAGACTTAAATTCTCAGGGAAACATTTAATTATAACACTTAAATATGATAGTCTGCGGTTAGGGTATCTTATGCCGTATTCTCCACAACCAGTTGCAGCACCATTTCCATTACAAAACCCGTACACAAATACGATATCGGCATACTCCACATGTGCAGACATGTTTACATGCTGCAGTACAGTAGACGTAGCCAACAAATCACAATGAAAACTTCAATGTAAACTGAAGCACGACTTCAGAACCTGGAAATCAACAGTCTAATTCTGACATTCGATAAATACGTCCATAGCAACCCATAGCAGCTGATGTACACGAAACGATAAGGCATTGAACTCGGCTATAACTCCGTACTCAATAAGAGCCGGACTCCTATGGCATTTTTATTGCAGTTCGCCTATATTACCACCTTCTAAAATATTTACCGTTCCTCCTGAAACACCGTTCCTCCTGAAACACCCGTTATAATTAAAATCGCCAATGTCTTTTTTAAATATTGAGTAATCATAAAAAAATCTGTTCACTAAAGATAATAATAGGTTACTTTCGTTAACAACATTTTTCCAAGACGTCTGTAGTATGACTCAAACCTCTAGGTTCTAAATTATAGAGTGTGATAGGTTACGATAATGTCGCATCTGGGAAATACGAAACCAATGGTCATAAAGAACATTTCAGGCGGTAATTGTAGATAGACGAATGTTTGCGATCTGTTTGTATTCTGGAAAAAAAATTACCTCTAGCAGCGACATGGGTGCCAGTACCTTCAAAATGGATGTGCTAAAAGTAGGAGTATTTAGTGCAGTCCAAAACATTATGCAGTGTGACAGTACGGAAGATGTATTAGTTATACATTGTACAAGCATTATGAACGTAATCTAAGTCTACTAATAGCAACAGAATCATTGGTATTGGAATACTTACCAACAGTGAGGCCGAGAAAAGTTACTCTGGGGTAGTCGCATTTATCCGAAATGGATAGCAATCGACTAACCTGTAGTTAAGCACATTTGTGGGAAGAAAGTGAGAATACAGAAAGAATAAATCAAAATTGGAAGGGAAAGAAGAAACATACAGAAATTATTTATATATAGTAGTATTGAAAAATTCATTCTGGATCCACTAAGTATAGAGAAGTGAAGCGGACTGAACAAAAGAAAGAAAAGTCTTTGAAATGGTGAAAGAAGTTCGAGGAAATAGAAAAGAAAAGAGAGAGTCTGAAATTGGAACGTAGTATTTTGGCGGCTGTAATGTAGTAAAATAAAAGGTGGGGAAAAAAAGTTAAGGGGAAATGGGAAGAAAATAAGGATTTTCGTTGGCAGCCACGATCTTACAGGATCTTTAAAACGTAATAATACGTAAATGTTTGAAGTAATTTCTCGTGTAATTGCAGCCATTTCACACCAACGTAAGTGGCTCGAAATTTTAGCTGTCCCCAGTTATGCTGCTGCTAATGTTTACTTCTCCTGTTCTGATTTTCTGGAAACGCAACCAAAACCTGGTTCACAGCACCAACTGTGCCTTGGGGAGAAAATCACGTTGACTTCCATAATAGAACAGAGACGGCATGCGTGAGTTTTTTACCGTTGATCGTCAACGTGAAATGAAATGTCCTTACCTTGTCACTGCACTGTGCAAACTAAAATAGATCCCCTTCTGGTTTCACTAACGCTTTATTTAAAATTTTCGACTTTCACATCGCTCGGTCTTTGTAGCTGCCTGTGACTGACAGAAAGCTGTTCGCAGCGAACGTCACCAAATTCGCTTCCGGGAACTCCCTGACAATATTCGCCGTTTCGCTGTCACAAAGGATTCGCAGATTGTCAACGCGCGAGTTGTAGGTACGCAACAGGCAACAGAAACTTCCTGTTTCAGAGCAGCACTTGTCAGCCAAGCGGCTCCGACAAAAAATTCGAATAAAATAAAATCTGCCAGAAACTGGAACGCTACAGAGGCATCACAGCTGACAAAGTAACAAGTTTATGTCTACGCCTTTCACCGTCAGTCGGTCTCCCTTTTCGCTTATTCCACGGCTTTTATTTGTTTCTTTCCTGTCCTAGTTCCAGGGTGTGATTGCACCGCCTACATCTCGTCGAACTAGATGCTATAGAGACAATTTTGATGAAGTGGTATGTAGCATTGTTCGGCAATCAGTGAACACGTGACACCATTCATTATTTTGATCCTTATAATGCGCCTTACTCTCTTTTTAATTCGAAAATGGTGTTATTTAATCGTGTTTTTAGTACTGATAAAGCTAAATCAATGCTACCTCAGAGTAGAAAGATCGAGAGCAATTGTGAAGCATGAGGGAAACATAATCTCGGGGATATATTTTTACCCAATCTCAATGTAAGATGACCGATCGCAAGTGCAAAATGATGGAAAATTAATTTTCATAACCACATGGGAATTTCAGAATGAAATTTTCACTCTGCAGAGGGGTGTGTGCTGATGTGAGATTTCCTGTCTGATTTAAAACTATGTGCCAGACCGAGACTGGAACTCGGGACCTTTGTCTATCGCTGTAGTGCGCTTGCCCGCGAGAGGCGAAAGTCCCGAGTTCGAGTCTCGGTTCGGCACACAACACTTCACCTGGAATTAATAGTATTGTGCTCTCTCTAAAGAAAGAATACTAATAAAATCAACTCTTGTAAATTAAATTCGCATTAACAAGAGTCGTAGTGCGTTACTGGGACAAATAAAGATATTTTAAGAGGAACAAAGTATTCTTTCCTCATTTTGGGATAAGCAGGTAATTTCATAGTTCATTGTCAGTATGAAAGTGAAGGTGCTACTCATAAGGGAATGGTACAATTCGACATGTCGAAACATACCCTGACATTTTTCGCACAGAAGAATCGAGCGAAAGAAATTAAAGCTTCTAAGGCGAACTGCAAGTGTTTTTTGAAAAACTTGACTGTAACTTTTTTCTGCCGCACGAGAAACCGCTTATAACAGCGGTTTGTATAGCCACTCTTGCCTATCGCGCGATCGGCGAATAAGCAGACGCAGCCATGACATGAGAATGTAGTGACGCGTTGCTAAATTTAGGCACTTAAACCACACCAAAAATGTCTCAAATGATAATTTTTTTGAATAACTTCCAGTTGACGTCGAGAGTTAAAGTGTTGCAGAAATAGTTGATACAGAAGTTGCAAGCAGAGGACAGAAAATCATGGCCGAGCGGTTCTAGGTGCTTCAGTCTGGAACCGCGCGTCCGCTACGGTCGCAGGTTCGAATCCTGCCTCGGGCATGGGTGTGTGTGATGACCTTAGGTTAGTTAGGTTTAAGTAGTTCTAAGTTCTAGGGGACTGATCACCTCATATGTTAAGTCCCATAGTGCTCAGAGCCATTTGAACCATTTTTGAACAGAAAATCAAGGCAGTGTATAATGTTAAATTACATTCGACATTCATCAGTCGGGACTTTCATTTATTGACATTAAATATTTTAAGTAATTCTGTAGCACAATTCGTACCATAATTTCTGAATAATGTATATTTTACTTTAAATAAAACAGTTTCTTGCTTATTCTCAGCAATCGTCACAAAAATGCGAAGTGTTATTCCATGACGGAAACAAACATTTTCCTTAGACCAGTTACACCTGATAAAAAGAAAAATTAATGCCTTCAGACATTTCATAGAAATTATGTATTTCACTTAGACATAATTTGAATGCTGTAAGAAGTGGTCACCGTCGTTCAGCATATTATGCCGGGTAGCAGGCACAGTTGATGGCGGTGAGTTGGAATATGACTGAGCGGAGCGAAGAATCTGGTATTGTCATTTTTAACGACATGATTATGAGAATACATGAACCCAAAAAGAGCTGCTCATAACAACTAATCTTTATTCACCGCAGATCGTTTCGGCATTTATCGCCATTGTCAAGTACCTGAGAATACAATATTCGTGAGAACGTGTGTAAACCTGAATGTCACTTACATTAATGTGAGTATATTGTACTCACGTCTAGAGTCATGTGACATCCATGTCGCGTCGTTTGTGAACTGTCGTGTAGCTGTCACTGTTTAATAAAATTGTAAATGATGTAAATATATTGAAAATGAAATGTTAACTACGATGGGAGTGTAGTCTGATAGTTCCACTCTTCTGGCGCTCTACGTTTACAAAGATTATGCAGATGAACAGCGGTATAATTTAACTATTATTTGTTACGATTGAGTTTGGTTGTTGCACATGGTACTTCCGATTTATCCATTTTCGTGTTGTGAAAGTTCATTTTTTTCTGTTTTGGGCTGCCATCTATATGCATTCTGATGCATAGTTCCTTGTCTATAATGTTCGTTACGTTAATTGTAATATTCTGTTTTCTGCATGAGAAATTCGCTACATCCTTTGCAACTTTAGCAGTAACTGTCAAGTGGTTCACAGAATTTTAATGTGTTTTTAGGGCTATGTAGTATTTCAGACCTTTTGAAGATATTTGTTTCGATATGAAACTTCCTGTCAGATTAAAACTGTGTGCCGGACCGAGACTCGATCTCGGGACCTCTGTCTTTCGCGGGCAAGTGCTCTGCCATCTGAGCTACCCAAGCACTACTCACGCCCCGTCCTCACAGCTTTACTTCCAGCAGTACCTCGTCTCCTACCTTCCAAACTTAACAGAAGCTCTCCTGCAGACCTTGCAGAACTAGCACTCCTGGAACAACGGATATTGCGGAGACGTGGCTTAGCCACAGCCTAAGGGATGTTTCCAGAATGAGATTTTGGCTCTGCAGCGGAGTGTGCGCCGATATGAAACTTCCTGGCACTTCTTCCAGGAGTGCTAGTTCTGCAAAGTTCTCAGGAGAACTTCTGTGAAGCTTTTGAAGGTAGACGTACATAATGTCACGTGAACAGTAATAGAAGTTACATGACTACGCTATATATCATGGACCTATCTAAGTAGCCACAAACGTAAAACAAACGGTTAGGCAGCCGAAAGTTAGAAGATGATGCGACAATAGTTCTTTACAATCACGAAAGTCCATAAAATTAAAATAAGCATGGGACTATAACTATTAATTGGAGTAACAAGAGGAATAAAGACGAACAGATGTAAAATAGCGTTATTTAATTAGGCTACAGCAAAATCGTCATAGAACGTCAAGGGCGGCACGTGTACCGTAATTGTTATAAAACATAGTTGGGTCTACTGCGACAGTCATGAATAAAAAGAGAAAATATGAGCAGCCAATAGTTTAAAGTAAACAGAGCTTCGTAAAACGTTCCATAAACACATTCCATAAAAATAAAAGAATAAAAGAGGAACAGATCAGGATCATTCTACAGTATGTTTTTAACAAGATCAATGAAAAATTTTTCCCTCATGTCTAATTGCTCGTTGAGTATAGACGAGGGTTTATTTTTGTACTGAGCATCAATTTCGCTCTTCTAATGCGTTAAGTAACAATTCTTTAGCTGCATTGTGAAGAACTTCTAAGTTACTCGTTATAGATCCTTACAAGTGACTGATGTGTCATGGTTGGCCAGATACTAATTTACTAAGAGAAGTGCCTGAAGCGTGTTCCTTATAACGAGTAGTGGATTCCCGACCTGTCTGGCCAATGTAATTTTCGTCGCTGTCTTTTTCATATTATTTTATAAACAATGGATTTTTTATAGATACTATTGCAGTTTTCAGTTGTATGTTTCAGCCTATCTTGCAGGTCATTCCTAATAAAGGCTATTGTCCTAACGGTGGTCTTGAACAATTTGTTGATTTTGTCAGAAATGAAGCCCACGTATGACATTTCTGTAAATTTGCTGTTGAGAGATATGACTCTTATCGCAATTATGCAATTTACGAAGCAAATAATCAGCGTCATTGGCGTTAGACAGTTAGCTTTGGCGATCTGCTTTAAAATATGAAATTTCCTGGCAGATTTAAAATGTTCCATTATTTTTGGATTGCATCTGGTTCCAGAGGTAACGTGAGTGACAGATTTGAAAAAGGCTTTTACGTCTGAAAAAGTAATTGTAACTTGACGCTTATTGCAATTTTATGCTCGTTCGCTACTGTAAACAACTATATTCACTGTATGTTTTAACTGTTGATTGTTTATGCGTTTGTTTTACATTTATGGCTACTCAGATGGGTCCATGATGTACTACATCATAGTGCTGTAACCTATATTTTTTATACACCTCACATTATGTACGCCTATTTTATGGAATTACGTGGAATGGCTTTGACTACAAACAACTGTTCTCACAGTTCTTCTGAACTTCTGTTTCTTATGCTCGTTGTTACTTGCTTTTGAATATCTCGATGGGACAATGAGAGTTTGTGGCCTAGTTCTTTTGATGTAGCTAATTTTTTCCTTGCTTTAGGTATTATGTAGTCGACGATACTTCTCTTGTAACTCACTTGGTGAGTGTCATCCTGGAGATCGGACACATTTTACCACAGTCGTCTTATTTGCATGCTGCTAATTCGTAACATCTAGTCGTTGTCTTAAATCTAAATTCGTCTTCTGTTCAAACGCGCTCATCGACACCTCCAAACCCCTTCCATGGTAAATGATGGCGTCATTGAATAAGTATTATCACTGGCACTACGTTGCAGGAGCAATCTGCAACTCGTTGCATACATCTCTACACGTCGGCCTACGTGTCAGTGTCCGCAGCTCGTGGTCGTGCGGTAGCGTTCTCGCTTCCCGCGCCCTGGTTCCCGGGTTCGATTCCCGGCGGGGTCAGGGATTTTCTCGGCCTCGTGATGACTGGGTGTTGTGCAATGTCCTTAGGTTAGTTAGGTTTAAGTAGTTCCATGTTCTAGGGGACTGATGACCACAGATGTTAAGCCCCATAGTGCTCAAAGCCATACATGCCAGTACGTGTTTAACATTCAGTCGCTGTCGCAGCTCTGAACTCGTCTTCCGCTGGTTGGCGCGTATCGATACGTCAACGCACTCCACATGGGAACCATTGGCATCGCTTAACGACTGTCTTTACTGGCATACAATGTAAGAGTTAGCAATGAATCCCCACAGATAGCTATTGATGTTGCAACGGATTACGATTGGTTATCTGTTATATATAATGTGTGTGTGTGTGTGTGTGTGTGTGTGTGCGTGCGTGTAAAGTTTTATTTCATGTATACCGCCAGAGTGTAGTTTGCTAACTTGCCGATAGTCAGCGCTAGTCGTAAACGTGGCGAGTTCAGGTGCGGAGCATGCTTTCTGTGTGTTAAGGGTTTCGTGAAATGACCACCTCGATCAACAGATCTCACTCCGTGTGACTTTTTTCTGTGGGGACACGTTAATTATCTGGTGTATGTACCGCCTCTACCACACGACGTCGCAGAGAATACGGAAAGCGAATGCCAAAGTTGACGATGCCATGCTGGGACGGATATGGCAAGAACTCGATTACCGTATTGCCGTCTGCCGGGCCACTCATGGTTCTCATATCGAATGTTTGTAAAAAAAAAAAAAAAAAAAAAAAAAAAAACACCACTTTCAGTTTCTCTTCAAAATGCAGTGTGTGTGACATCTGTACAATGTTTAGTTGTGCAATAAATAATTGAAGGTGTTTACGGACCTTATGTAGCATTTATTTCTTCATTTTTATTAGCTTTCGTGTAACCATTCTGCATGTACCTTATTCTAGAAACTGTTCTTTTTCCTCCATGTGATGGGTTGTTTCTGCCAAATATTAAGCTCGACGGACACGTGGCGGCCTAGAAATCGTAAATTCATAAGTCAGGACAGCCAATACATAAGGCCATTTATATCACATTTCTATATTCTCAAACGAATTCATCAGGAGCTATAGGATACTTCCCGTGGGCTTACAATCATAAAATTCGCCAAGAACAAGTAGCATGGTTGCACACAACAAGTAAAGGAAAGAAATGCAGCAACTCTTAATTTGTAATTAAAGGGCGATCATAATTAAAGTTAAATTTTCAAAACGCTGTAGAAATATCACCACTGGTCAGAACGACGTCAAATTGCTACGGAAAATTATCGGAGAAGGGGGGAATGAAAACTGATCAGTAGATGGCGCTGTATGTGTCAGAATACGTAAATGAATACACCTGTCATGCGCACAACCAACTGAAGTTGGTATAAACACGCCGGGTACATGGCTTTTCCTCCTCTCGCGTCTGCGACGTTCGCCATGACTGTCTGAATGCAGAATCGCGCTCTGCTTGTAAAGCTGTATTACGAGAATGAGGACTGTACACACGTCGCTCTGTAGAAGTTTTGGGCACTGAAGGGTTTGAGAAAAGGCGTTGGTCCGATGACTGCCGTGGGTCTGGAGGAAATTCGAAAAGACGGGTTCTTTTGGTGTGCAACCTGTTAGAGGAAGGAAACTAACTCATTCGAAGTCAGTGGAAGCTGTGGCCACAGCAATGCAGAAGACTAGTGCTGATGTGCAAAGGTGTAGTGCACGGTGAATTGCCCGAACATTGGACATACCCCTGAGCACAGTCCGTAAAATCATACGAAACATCCTTCTTTGTTATTCACTCGAAATTACACACATCCACGAGTTGCTTCCCGTTGACCAGCCAGCAAGACAGAGCTTCGATTTAGAATTTATTGCTCGCATGGTAGTGGACAATGAATGGCCGTGGAAGATTTTGTGGACACACGAAGCGCACTTCCATCTGACAGGATATGTCAATACACAGAATTGTCGATTGTGCGAAAACGGGAAATCCGCACGCAAATCAACCAGTACCACTTCATCCTGAAAAGGTCACTTCGTGGTGCGGGTTTATGGCATCATTTATCATAAGGCCATATTTTGTCAAAGGGACTGGTGCTTCCAGTCCTGTTACCTGTACCGTCACCGGTAAGCGCTATGAGTGTCTTTTACGCAACCACGTCATTCCAGCTCTATAACAGCGTGTGTGTGTTGTAAGTAGGCTGTTTATGTTTTCTCTATGTAAGTAGGCTGTTTATGTTTTCTTATTGGCAACGTTACGTAGCGCTCAATATGAAAATCACTGGCTGTGCTGTGTGCAGTCTGTGGCTGCTTTGCATTGTTGTAATACTCGCCATTGTAGTGTTAGGCAGCTGGCTGTGAACAGCGCGTAGCGTTGCGCAGTTGGAGGTGAGCCGCCAGCAGTGGTGGATGTGGGGAGAGAGATGGCGGAGATTTGTAATTTGTCATGAACTGCTATATTTATATATGATGATATCAAGGTAAATACATTGTTTGTTCTCTACTAATATCTTTCATTTGCTAACTATCCCTATCAGTAGTTAGTGCCTTCCATAGTTTGAATCTTTTATTTAGCTGGCAGTAGTGGCGCTCGCTGTATTGCAGTAGCTTGAGCAGCGAAGATTTTTGTGAGGTAAGTGATTTGTGAAAGGTATAGTTTAATGTTAGTCAGGGCCATTCTTTTGTAGGGATTTTTGAAAGTCAGATTGCGTTGCGCTAAAAAAAATATTGTGTATCAGTTTAAGGACAGTCGTGTATAATTGTTCAAAGGGGACGTTTCAGTGTGGATGGGATCATTTTTATGCAAAACTGTGCACCTCCGCACATTGCAAATCCACTTAAGCAGCTACTGAAATTCCAGAATTATCAGCCTCCGTTTCCCTACAGCCTGGCCGTCCCGATCACCTGATCTTAATCCGTGGGACATCTGGCCGTGGGGGTATCTGAAAGATGTTGTGTTCAGTGATCCGATCACAAACTTAGCTGCACTGACGGCACGCATTGCGCAACACATTCTGAACGCGGGACCCCGGAGTGTGGGAGATGCTGTTTCTCGATTTTAACTTGTTCCAGAAAACGGTGGATAGCACATTTAACATGTTTTGCGCCAGTCACACGTAAATCAATTATCCTATTCGATTTTGATTCATGCTTGTTATTCAGTTTTTGGCCTCACGACAATTAAAAACCGATTTTTCCCATCCGATGTGATACGACCTTGCCATGGTGAATGGCCTTACGTAACTAACAGTATAATGCCTCTACATCCATGCCACAGAGTAGTACAGTTTATTTTACGTCAAACGTACACCTTAGGCATTGTTGTATGATACATTCTTCGTGTGTAGTCGACCACTATTGCTACATTTTGTAACTATCTATTTTTCTTCTGCCATACGTTTACCCTTCTCCGATAATATTCCATTTCAATTTGACGTCGTTCTGACCAGTGGTGTTACTTCTAAAACGGTTTTAAAGTTTAACTTGAATTATAATCACCCTGTATGTCACACTTCAAATTTTAAATTAAAACATTGTAGAAAGTTTTGGAATTCCGGGGATCAATGTCTTTACAGTAGCACTGTCGTTAACAGTAAAAAAGTAGTCTACAGTGATTCCCAGTATGGGGGGGGGGGGTCATCGGTCTTATTGGATTAGGGAAGGAAGTCGGCCGTGCCCTTTCAAAGGAATCATCACCGCATTTGCCTGGAGCGATTTAGGGAAATCACGGAAAACCTAAATCAGGATGGCCGGATGCGAGATTGAACCGTCGTCCTCCCGAAAGCGAGTACAGTGTGATGGGTTAACTGTCTATATAAACAGATATTTTGTAAGGAACCAAATAGCGAGAGGCGTACTCAAACCGGCCAACTTATTGGTAATACCCTTAATTTCACTGCACATGCTGTAGTAGAGAATTAATGTAACACACACACACAGCACTATATATAATACTGATCAGACTTTATCGATTACAACGTTTTTAAATTTCAATTGCATAATTGAAGGGCTTATTTCAATATTGGTACAAGTCCATTATCTCCATTTTTCTGCCAATAATACTTCTGAAATTAATGATCCAAACAAACAGAAAGGAACGTTCATCTCTAGCAAGGAGCCATATGCTTGAATATTTCTGGTATCTCAACTGCAGATTTTTCAGCACTCATTTAACTCCAGGACTCTGTATCTCAAAATGAACAAAAAATGGACTTGTACCACTATTTACATAAGCTCTTCCATTATTCCTACGTACACGCCGTTTGAACATGTTTCCGCATTTGGAGAAACATTTGTTTTCTGGAGTTAATATTTGTAATTTCAGAAAAATACTGCTGCGCTAGAAACGCGAATGTCATCATTTAAAAATAGAATTTAAAAAAAACTTAAACTTGTATTATAAGTCTGAAAAGTGTACCAAGGTACAACATTGTAACTTACATTTGTTTTGCCAGCCTCTAGTAAACAGAAACTTGTGTATCGAATCGTCCAAGTTCAGCGTTACAAGGAAATCTGAGTCGTCTCTTTCCATTGACAAAGCACGTCACTGAGCTGGCGTTAAGTCCCTCAACCTCATATCAGTGCATAAGGGATCCTGAATTTCCTATCAACTGCAGTATTACCGTAGTGTAATAAAAGCTTATTGGATATAATAATATCTCAAGCAACTGATATGTCGAAGATAACCAGGTATTGAGTTAATATTACTCCTTAATCACAGGCAACAAACGAAGTCCTTGGCAGAGGTTGTAATGGAGAGTACGGGTGGAACTGTAACTGCGTGAATAGGTACCTCGGTATTGTGTTAACAGCTGCCACGCCCTCTCGCCGGATTCAGTTCCAATTAGCAGCAGCTTTAACAGGTAGCTGGCGCGTGCGTTCGGGGGCGTGGGCTATTCGGACGTGAATGGCGTTGTCAGGGACACTCTACGACTGCGCTCTGTAGCTTTTTATCACACGCTTCGCCGGACTGCTGTACCTCCTCTTGTTTATTTTTGGCCTTTGCATTGCACTCGGTGGTTCCTTTCTCCCACTGGGATGACGTACAACGAAAAGAGGGGAGACTAACCCATGCGCTTACCATCTACACTGAATGACGTAAACAGGTCCGTTTCACAGTCACAGAAGTATTTCTGGCCTTCCACACAGTTACAAGCAAGTACATCTGACACTTTTCCATGACGTCGTGGAATACCGCAATATACAGGGTGTCCCATTTATCTTGACCACCCCAAATACCTGTTGGTCGAGATGCAAATTACAAAATGTTTCCAGCAAATGTTCTTTAGCTGTCAGAGGGACACCAATCAGCATGACTGCCTTCGTTGTAGCTCTGTTTTTACAAAGATAGCAAAGAAGGGAAAGCAGAAACGTGGAAGGAGTATATAGAGGGTCTATACAAGGGTGATGTACTTGAGGACAATATTATGGAAATGGAAGAGGATGTAGGTGAAGATGAAATGGGAGATATGATACTGTGTGAAGAGTTTGACAGAGCACTGAAAGACCTGAGTCGAAACAAGGCCCCCGGAGTAGACAATATTCCATTGGAACTACTGACGGCCGTGGGAGAGCCAGTCCTGACTAAACTCTACCATCTGGTGGGCAAGATGTATGAAACAGGCGAAATACCCTCAGACTTCAAGAAGAATATAATAATTCCAATCCCAAAGAAAGCAGGTGTTGACAGATGTGAAAATTACCGAACTATCAGTTTAATAAGTCACAGCTGCAAAATACTAACACGAATTCTTTACAGACGAATGGAAAAACTAGTAGAAGCCAACCTCGGGGAAGATCAGTTTGGATTCCGTAGAAACACTGGAACACGTGAGGCAATACTGACCTTACGACTTATCTTAGAAGAAAGATTAAGGAAAGGCAAACCTACGTTTCTAGCATTTGTAGACTTAGAGAAAGCTTTTGACAACGTTAACTGGAATACTCTCTTTCAAATTCTAAAGGTGGCAGGGGTAAAATACAGGGAGCGAAAGGCTATTTACAATTTGTACAGAAACCAGATGGCAGTTATAAGAGTCGAGGGACATGAAAGGGAAGCAGTGGTTGGGAAGGGAGTGAGACAGGGTTGTAGCCTCTCCCCGATGTTATTCAATCTGTATATTGAGCAAGCAGTAAAGGAAACAAAAGAAAAATTCGGAGTAGGTATTAAAATTCATGGAGAAGAAATAAAAACTTTGAGGTTCGCCGATGACATTGTAATTTTGTCAGAGACAGCAAAGGACTTGGAAGAGCAGTTGAACGGAATGGACAGTGTCTTGAAAGGAGGATATAAGCTGAACATCAACAAAAGCAAAACAAGGATAATGGAATGTAGTCTAATTAAGTCGGGTGATGCTGAGGGAATTAGATTAGGAAATGAGGCACTTAAAGTAGTAAAGGAGTTTTGCTATTTGGAGAGCAAAATAACTGATGATGGTCGAAGTAGAGAGGATATAAAACGTACGCTGGCAATGGCAAGGAAAGCGTTTTTGAAGAAGAGAAATTCGTTAACATCCAGTATTGATTTAAGTGTCAGGAAGTCATTTCTGAAAGTATTCGTATGGAGTGTAGCCATGTATGGAAGTGAAACATGGACGATAAATAGTTTGGACAAGAAGAGAATAGAAGCTTTTGAAATGTGGTGCTACAGAAAGATGCTGAAGATTAGATGGGTAGATCACATAACTAATGAGGAAGTATTGAATAGGATTGGGGAGAAGAGAAGTTTGTGCCACAACTTGACCAGAAGAAGGGATCGGTTGGTAGGACATGTTTTGAGGCATCAAGGGATCACGAATTTAGTGTTGGAGGGCAGCGTGGAGGGTAAAAATCGTAGTGGGAGACCAAGAGATGAATACACTAAGCAGATTCAGAAGGATGTAGGTTGCAGTAGGTACTGGGAGATGAAAAAGCTTGCACAGGATAGAGTAGCATGGAGAGGTGCATCAAACCAGTCTCAGGACTGAAGACCACAACAACAACAACAGCAATGAACAGCAGTATGAATTTCTTAAAGGCCACCCTGTATTTTTTTATTCTGTAATTCATTTCCGCTCCTAAAGTCCTATTCAAAAATATATCACAGTGTACCATTCACTGAAACACAATGTCATTAATTACAAAAAATGGCTCTGAGCACTATTCGATTTAACTTCTGAGGTCATCAGTCGCTTAGAACTTAGAACTAATTAAACCTAACTAACATAAGGACATCACACACATCCATGCCCGACGCAGGATTCGAACCGGCGACCGTAGCGGTCGCTCGGCTCCAGACTGTAGCGCCTAGAACCACACGGCCACTCCGGCCGGCCCCATTAATTACATTACATAACACAACACTGACTTGGAACCTGGGATCACAGACTCGTATACTTGCTGGACTTGTCACAAAACAAATGAAAACCAAGTAAGACCATAACACAAAATTGACTTTGACCCTCCTGTACCATTGTCCAGGAGCAGAACATTGAAAGGTGCTCAAAGTGCTGACCCTGGACACCGATACACTAGTGCACTCTTTGAATGAAAGAATTATTTACTGCTTCCAGCGTTGCCTGCACAAGAGAATTAAAAAAAAAAAAAAAAAAAATGGTTCAAATGGCTCTGAGCACTATGGGACTTAACTTCCAAGGTCATCAGTCCCCTAGAACTTAGAACTACTTATACCTAACTAACCTAAGGACATCACACACATCCATGCCCGAGGCAGGATTCGAACCTGCGACCGTAGCAGTCGCACGGTCCAGACTGTAGCGCCTTTAACCGCTTGGCCACCCCGGCCGGCAGAATTACAAGCAAGCACGATACGTTCCTGCATGTCCTCTGGAGTTGTTGGGATATCGTGATAGACAGTCTTTAATGCATCCCCAAATAGAAAGGTTCAGAGGATTTAAATCAGGAGACGTAGCAGGCCAAGTAACTGTTCCTCCTCGACCAATCCATGTGGCAGCATACCTTCGGTTCAGAACACGACGTGCACGCAGGGCATTGTGTGCTGGACATCCATCGTGTTGATACCACATAAGCATTCTGGTTATTAGCGGCACTTCATCCAGAAGAGGAGAAAGAATTCGTCAGAGGAAGCTGGCATACGCTGTGCCGTTTAGACTATACCATCAATGAAATTAGGGCCAATAATTGTAGTACCAAGCATTCCATAGCAGAGGTTAACTCTCCATTGACGCTGATGTTCCACCTGTCTAAGCCATCGTGGGTTGTCGCTCGACCAATAATACTTGTTCCTTGTACTTACCTGTCTTTTGTTTGATAAGGAACATTCATCGGTAAATAGAACAGTGAAGAAGTAGTTCGTGCTGGCGAGGATTTGCTGCTGTGCCCAATGATAAATCTGTACACGATTCTCAAATCTTGATGTAGGTGTACATGGTAAGGATGGAACCGGTGACGTATAAGAATACGATGTACACTGGTTTTAGGAATGCCAGTCTCGTGTTCAAGCTGTCGTGTGCTCACATGTGGATTCATGTCAACGGAAGCGAGAACAGTAACTTCGGCAGCTTCATCTGTGCGAGTGCTACGACGATTGCGTTGTCGTAGATTGAAACTTCCCATTTCCTGAAGCGTCGCGGCAAGAGGAGAAAACATCCGTCTGGAAGGTGGATTCTTGTCAGGATATCGCTCTCTGTACAGTTCCGCTGACTGCGTAGCATTTCGCCTAGATTCAACGATAATAAAAGAAACGTTATGTCGATGCAGTTTGTAGAAAGATCAGCCTTTTCTGTATGCCTACTCTCCACAACAGTATTTAAAAGGACAAAAGTACTGTACTAAATGTACCCCTACATAAGAAAACAGTATCGCAATAACTGTTCTGCTGAACTACATTCCCCGTAGATAAGTAGCACTTCTACCTTCTGTTCGTTGGTGTGCATTCTACTCACACAACTCTTCAACTGACGATGGTTGACGGAATGACAGCCGGCCGAAGTGGCCGTGCGGTTAAAGGCGCTGCAGTCTGGAACCGCAAGACCGCTACGGTCGCAGGTTCGAATGCTGCCTCGGGCATGGATGTTTGTGATGTCCTTAGGTTAGTTAGGTTTAACTAGTTCTAAGTTCTAGGGGACTAATGACCTCAGCAGTTGAGTCCCATAGTGCTCAGAGCCATTTGAACCAGCCACGGAATGACAGGTGTGCATTCTACTTATGTTTGCATTTGTCCTCCGTCCACGTCAGCACGTGGATGTGTTCTATTACCCCGAGTACCTGCGCTAAGCGCTGGGAGCGTCTACGTCAGTGAAGTGCTATGGAATTAATAACGTTGTGTTTCAGTGAATGTTGCATTGTGATACATTTTTGAATAGGTCTTCAGGACAGGAAGTGAATTACCGAATAAAAAATGCAGGGTGCCATTTAAAAAAGTCATACCACTGTTCTTATCTTTGTAAAAAAACAAAGCTACAACGAAGGCAGTCATGCTGATTGATGTCCCCCTGACGGCTAAAGAACATTAGTTTGAAACATTTTGTAATTTGCATCTGAACAAAGAATTATTTAGGGTGGTCAAGATAAATCGGGCACCCTGTATACAGGGTGTCACGTAAGACTAACGCCCCTTTTATTTCGTGAACAGTTGCACATATCGGAACGCCGTCTACGGCAAAAGCGAGAGGGTCCAGGAGCACGTATTGTTTTACTTGGTTAATATTTTTAGCGCTCGTATCATAAGCGATAATGAATTATGTACGTTTTTTAAGTAGAATCGCACACTTCTCATAACTGCATTCGATAGCTCCTAAAAAGACGATTACAGTGATAAAATGAACAGTTGCACATATCGGAACGCCGTCTTCGGCAAAAGCGAGAGGGTCGAGGGGCACGTATTGTTTTATTTGGTTAATATTTTTAGCGCTCGTATCATAAGCGATATTGAATTATGTACGTTTTTTAAGTAGAATCGCACACTTCTTATAACAGCATTCGATAGCTCCTAAAAAGACGATTACGGTGATAAAATGTTCGTTAAAGTTGGCATTGAAACCTGTCATTAAAAAATTCTAGTAATGTCCCAGAATTTGAGAGCATGGTGGACGGAATCGGCATTGGCGGTGCAAACATGGCCAAGCAGAGCTATCGTGCTGCGCTGTGTCGTAATGTCAGCATATTTATCCGTTTACATTGCACTGCAGGCAGCTTATTTCCGCTGTTACATTCGTTGCGTGCAGACACGTACACCAACGAGAAAAAGTTGTATATCCAGCGTTTATATGATGAGTGTAAAATAAATGCCGTAAAAAGAGTACAGTGGTGTAAGCTATCTATCTGGATCGCCAGCGTCCGACGCTCAAGGCAATTGCACGGATTACACAGGCCAACGATGGAAAAACTTTTTTGCTGAAATTATCTTATTCTTATGTTCTTTATGGCGGGAATCCCAAATATGATACTTAAAAAACTGTATCACCCACAATTTCTTCACATTTTACAGTTAAATTTATTAAATTAACCGATTTTTTAAAGAATTTAACACCTTTTTATGTACCGCTAGTTACAATAATTTAAAGAGGTGTTATGAATGTAGTTGACGTTGGTAGCACTGCTTAAAAACGTTTGTTACCAAAAAAGGTCGATTCCATTTTTGTGTTAACAGACGATGTTTTGTTTACTGTCAACCTAACCTCACTTTCGCGCTTCCTGCACATGTGCTCAGTACAATGCCTAATCGTGGTTGTAAACACTCTGCAGACAGTTTTTGTTATATTTGTGGTGAATTTGTGATAAAAACCACCAAAAAAAAAAACATTACTGACTTCGTGAAAAAGGGTTATCTATCATACTTTGCATCTAAACGTGGTGATCAAGATAAATCCTGGCCGCTGCATAAGGTATGTTGTGTGTGTTGAAGATCTGAGAAAATCGTCCAAAAAGGAGAAAAAAGCCTATAGATTTGCTGTTCCTATGATATGGAGGGAGCCAAGAAATAATTTCGATGATGGCGACATTTGCAGTGTTGGTCACAATTCGAGAAACAAGAAGGTAATAAGTTACCCTAACCTTCCGCCAGCCATCCGACCAGTAGGGCATGGTGTAGATTTGCCGGTTCCTGAACCACCAGATGATTTAATTCTGTTCCAACAGAAGTATTTCTGATATACAGTCTGATTTGGATGAACCAGATGATGATAAATTCCATTATAATACTGAAAGTCCAGAGCCCAAATTGTTTGCTCATATCGAACTTAACGATTTGGTTAGGGATCTGGGCGTAACGAAAGAAAACACTGAATTGCTTGGCTCTAGATTAAAAGAAAAGATCTTACTCGCAGCTGGAACTAGCACATACATGTATAGAAAGAGAGAGCAGCAATTTTCCAAGTTTTTTCTACGAGAACGTGATTTAGTGTACTGTTCAGACATTCCCATTCTGATCAATGAGTTTCGTATTGAATACAAAAAGGAAGACTGGAGGCAATTTTATTGATTCATCCAAAAGTAGTTTAAAGGCTGTTTTATTACACAATGGTAACATGTGTGCATCTGTACTTGTTAGACATTCTGTTAATATGAAAGAAAGCTATGAAAACCTAGAAATAGCTCTAAATAAAATACGCTATTCTGCTCATGGTTGGATGATATGTGGGGATCTAAAAGTAACATGCATGCTCCTTGGTCAGCAAGGTGGCTTTACCAAATTTCCATGTTTCTTGTGTGAATGGGACAGTGGGGCTAGGGATCAACACTGGTAGAGAAGGAACTGGCCTGTGAGGGAGTCTCTAAAACCTGGCGAGAAAAACATTCCACGCAAAAACCTTGTAGATTCAAGAAACCTACCACCTCTACATATAAAGTTAGGCATAATTAAACAGTTTGTAAAGGCTTAGCCTAAAGATGGAACATGTTTTAAGCGTGTCTGCCAAATGTTTCCACACCTTTCAGAGGCTAAACTAAAAGAAGGCACCTTTGTCGTACCTGATATTAGAAAATTGATGTTTAATGTTAACTTTGAATTCACAATGACGTTAAATGAGAAATAATGATGGATTCCATTCAAGAAAGTCTTAACAAAGTTCTTAGGACATGAAAAACACCCAGCATATGTTTCTATTACAGCTACAATGTTAAAGAAGTGTAGAATGTTTAATGAGCCAGAAAGTTCACTTTTTTAACAGTCACTTTGATTGCTTCCCGGACAATGTGGGAGATTTTAGCGAGGACCAAGGAGAGCGTTTTCACCAGGACATTAAAGTAACGGAAAAACGCTACCAAGACCGCTGGAACACCAACATAATGGGGGGGGGGGGGCACTGTTGGTCACTTCACCGAGAAGTTCAGCAAGCGACTTACCGTAGAAAAAGCTACACAAGAAGCTTCAAAGATAAAAGAGAAAGAAAATATAAACCAATTCCACTTGCTAAGTGAGACCTCTAGTAACACATACTATTGTTTTAAATAGCTTACTGTAAATACAAACCATGCTTATGTTGTAACAAAACGTTTCATAAGTTTCCCCGTTTACCGTATAGCATATACTTTTATATTGTACAATAAAAAGCATGTTGCTCGAAAACTATGGCTGATACAAAAAGACTAAGGCTACATTTGGATTCAGCTCATAAAAATCTATAAAGATCAGCTGTTTGTTGTTGTTGTGGTCTTCAGTCCTGAGACTGGTTTGATGCAGCTCTCCATGCTACTCTATCCTGTGCAAGCTTTTTCATCTCCCAGTACCTACTGCAACCTACATCCTTCTGAATCTGCTTAGTGTATTCATCTCTTGGTCTCCCTCTACGATTTTTACCCTCCACGCTGCCCTCCAATACTAAATTGGTGATCACTTGATGCCTCAGAACATGTCCTACCAACCGATCCCTTCTTCTGGTCAAGTTGTGCCACAAACTTCTCTTCTCCCCAATCCTATTCAATACTTCCTCATTAGTTATGTGATCTACCCATCTAATCTTCAGCATTCTTCTGTAGCACCACATTTCGAAAGCTTCTATTCTCTTCTTGTCCAAACTATTTATCGTCCATGTTTCACTTCCATACATGGCTACACTCCATACAAATACTTTCAGAAAGGACTTCCTGACACTTAAATCTATACTCGATGTTAACAAATTTCTCTTCTTCAGAAACGCTTTCCTTGCCATTGCCAGTCTACATTTTATATCCCCTCTACTTCGACCATCATCAGTTATTTTGCTCCCCAAATAGCAAAACTCTTTTACTACTTTAAGTGTCTCATTTCCTAATTAATTCCCTCAGCACCACCCGACTTAATTAGACTACATTCCATTGTCCTTGTTATGCTTTTGTTGATGTTCATCTTATATCCTCCTTTCAAGACACTGTCCATTCCATTCAACTGCTCTTCCAAGTCCTTTGCTGTCTCTGACAGAATTACAATGTCATCAGCGAACCTCAAAGTTTTTATTTCTTCTCCATGAATTTTAATACCTACTCCGAATTTTTCTTTTGTTTCCTTTACTGCTTGCTCAATATACAGATTGAATAACATCGGGGAGAGGCTACAACCCTGTCTTACTCCCTTCCCAACCACTGCTTCCCTTTCATGTCCCTCGACTCTTACAACTGCCATCTGGTTTCTGTACAAATTGTAAATAGCCTTTCGCTCCCTGTATTTTACCCCTGCCACCTTCAGAATTTGAAAGAGAGTATTCCAGTTAACATTGTCAAAAGCTTTCTCTAAGTCTACAAATGCTAGAAACGTAGGTTTGCCTTTTCTTAATCTTTCTTCTAAGATAAGTCGTAAGATCAGTATTGCCTCACGTGTTCCAGTGTTTCTACGGAATCCAAACTGATCTTCCCCGAGGTTGGCTTCTATTAGTTTTTCCATTCGTCTGTAAAGAATTCGTGTTAGTATTTTGCAGCTGTGACTTATTATACTGATAGTTCGGTAATTTTCGCATCTGTCAACACCTGCTTTCTTTGGGATTGGAATTATTATATTCTTCTTGAAATCTGAGGGTATTTCGCCTGTTTCATACATCTTGCTCACCAGATGGTAGAGTTTTGTCAGGACTGGCTAGAGATCAGCTATGAAAGTAAAAAAGTTTTTCAAAAAAAATTTTAGGTGGCCTGTGTTATTAAGACTGTAGGGTGGACAGGCTGCTTGAACATAAAAAAAGAGGACACGAAAGAACACTACAAGTGACAGAGATCACGATGAAGCTATTCTGGTTACGACAGTAATGAATACGCACAGTGGTACGAGACTCATTGTCAAGGAATGTGGAATCAGCCAGACGAGTGTCAATCACATCCTGCATCGACAAAATTTCCTTTTCCTTTCATTTGTCACTACATCAGGCACTCGGCGGCTGTGACTTCGACCATCGAACATAATTTTGTCGGTTTGCCCTTCAGCAATCGAGAGATGACCTTGCGTTTTTCCAACGTGAGCTCCTTACCGATGAAGCAACGTTTACTAACCACAATTAGGTAACTTAGTATAGCATGTACTACTGGTCTGCCGAAAAGGCACACCAGCTTCGTCAGGTGCGAACATCAACGGCCGTGGAGCGTAAACTTAGGGTGAAGTGTGGTAGCAAATTACAGTGTGGGACTTTGGTTCATCTGACGCGTTTAGATTAGATTAGATTAGTTTTCGTTCCATAGATCCGTGCTGAGGAGATCCTCGTGGATGTGGAACATGTCAATTTTTTTAAAGCTGAAATAACAATACTATTAATATGAATATATACAATACATCATTTGTTTCTATTACAAAATTCGTCAATGGAGTAGAAGGAGTTGGCCACTAGTAAGTCTTTCAGGCTACTTTTAAACTGATCTTTATTTGTAACTGAATTTTTTATGTTTACTGGCAAATTGTTGAAGATGAGTGTTCCTGAGTAGTGGACCCCTTTTTGATCTAAAGTAAGTGCTTTTAAGTCCTTGTGCAGATCATTTTTGTTCCTGGTATTTTATGTATGAACTGAGCTGTTTGTTGGAAAAAGAGATATATTATTTAGGACAAATTTAATTCTAAATGGACATTCGTATGCACACTTTCTGACGAACATTCTGCTGGTTCTTTTGGAGGAGGTACAACTAGATATTTGACAGTGTCTTTCGCTGTAACACAATGGTTTTCCATCTCAATCGTTCCGTGTTGCAACGCAGTTACTGAATGAGAACCTTCTTGGACGCTCGACAGGACAAAATCCTGTTGTCAAATGGCCTGCTAGGTACCCCGATTTGACTTCTCTCGATTTCTTTCTTTGGGAAGCACTCAAAGACGCAGTCTGAGACGAAGCCCCAACTACGCCAAACGATATTGGTCGCCGAATCGCCGGTGCATGGTGTACCCTATTATCCGCTGTAGCTACATCTGTTCATCGTTCTTTCGAACGGCCATTGCAAATGTGACTTTCAGACCATGGTCAACAGTTCGAGCACATGCCTAAATAAAGGATAAAGCTATTTTTTGGAAAACATTTATTTTATGTCATTTGGGTGGTTACCAAATCATTTTTCGTAAATTGTTTATTTCATTTACGTGTTTGCACTGCAATCTGAAATAAGTAGACAGCGTATATTGTACGCAGTTGGTAACACTGTCATTACGCGCTTACGTTCAGCACAAGACGACGTATCGTTAGCAAGAATATTTTGCAGTGTATAGGTGGTCACCAAAGTACTGTTAATGAAATTTTCATTTCAACGAATCTATCCCATATGGTATAATTTAGAGCAGTGTAGGAAGAGGCAGTTCTCCGACCATGTATTTTTACCTCTAAGAAGCACACAGGCGCGTACAGGAAAAGCTGAGTCAAATCTTCCTTCTAACATTAAGATATTAAATATAGTAGTTGCTTTATACAGCGTGTAAGACACCTTTATTTTTGAAGAATGAACAGTTGATTTCTGTGCTTCAACTCGCAAAAATCTGGGAGCATACACAGATCTGAAATTGTTTTCTTAAGCACTCTGTGATGCGCTAGGTTCTAACTTACATAGTATTTCCACGTACATATTCGTAGGTGAACCTTGATCTAGGTCGTAACTTGGTTCAAGGCGAAATAATGCTTTATTTTCGTACCGAAGTTTACCTTACTGTATAAAATTATGCAGCCATATCCGAAACGCCCGCTTGGCAATGTTAGCACCGCAGATGCCTTTCCCCGGCCACTGTGCTGTCAGTTCTACGACATTCATCGAATTTGTTGCAGGTTTCTACGTCAACATTAAAAACTCCTGTATCACTCTAATTGTCTTCTCAAAAGCTATCGAATACGGTTACAAAAAGTATACGGTGCCATTTCAAAAAAAAGTAGAGGCTTCAGTATCTCCGTTCATAGCAGCGCTGAAAACGTCAACCAAATGAAAACACACGTACATCCTTGACGCTCTAACATTTGCCGGAAAGAACGTTTCGATATGTGTAACCGTTCACGAAATAGAAGCGGAAGAAGGGTGCTAAGTCTTGTTGTTGTTGTTGTTGTTGTTGTTGTGGTCTTCACTCCAGAGAGTGGTTTGATGCAGCTCTCCATTCTATTGTATCCTATGCAAGCTGCTTAATCTCCCAGTACCTACTGCAACCTACATCCTTTGAATCTGATTAGTGTATTCATCTCATGGTCTCCCTCTACGATTTTTACCCTCCACGCTGCCCTCCAGTACTAAATTGGTGATCCCTTGACGACTCAGAACATGTCCTACCAACCAATCCCTTTTTCTAGTCCAGTTGTGCCACACTTCTCCCCAATTCTACCCAATACCACCTAATTAGTTATGTGATCTACCCATCTAATTGTCAGAATTATTTTGCAGCACCATGTTTCAGAAGCGTCTATTCTCTTCTTGTCTAAACTATTTATCGTCCATGTTTCACTTCCATACATGGCTACACTCCATACAAATACTTCAAGAAGCAACTTCCTGACATTTAAATCTATACTCGATGTTAACAAATTTTTCTTCTTCAGAAACGCTTTACTTGCCATTGCCATTCTACATTTTATATCCTCTCTACTTCGACCATCATCAGTTATTTTGCTCCCCAAATAGCAAAACTCATTTACTACTTTAAGTGTCTCATTTTCTAATCTAATTCCCTCAGCATCACCCGGCATAATTCGACTACATTCCATTATCCTCGTTTTGCTTTTGTTGATGTTCATCTTATATCCTCCTTTCAAGACACTGTCCATTCGGTTCAACTGCTCTTCCAAGTCCTTTGCTGTCTCTGACAGAATTACAATGTCATCGGCGAACCTCAAAGTTTTTGTTGAAATTTTCCCGAACGTAATGTTCCATCATCTTTCGGGCGTGCACTCGGGACAGCGATAATTCTTCTTGCGATATTTCGGCTAGAAACCTCGGGTTGAGAGGAAAACTGCATCGCTTCTGAACTCCAGTTCTCTGCCTAAAGAAGTCGCCAACAAACTGAAGGGACACAGCTCTGTGCCCCCCAGATTATATGGCCTTCCCAAGGTACACAAAGTTCTACAAACGTCCAGATCAGAAGAAACTGAAAATCTTAATCCATGTTTGGAGCAGATTTTAAAAGTGCTGACTTTTCGACCAATAGTTAGCAATATAGGTGCACCAACGTACTCATTGGCAAAATATTTAGCCTCTCTGTTGAGACCGTTTGTGGGGTAATGTGAACATCATATCCGCAACTCGTCGGATTTTATCAGTAGGTTGAAAGGTCTGAAGCTCAATAGCACAGATTTATTAGTTAGTTTTGACGTTGTCTCGTTGTTCACCAAAGCACCTCGGTCTGACTCCCTGTATCTCATTAGCAGCAAGTTTGAGGATGATATAACAGCTTTGTTTAAGCATGCATTAACCTCCACTTATATTGTATTTGATGAACAATAGTGTTGTGTGCTGTCCTTAGGTTAGTTAGGTTTAAGTAGTTCTAAGTTCTAGGGGACTGATGACTTAAGATGTTAAGTCCCATAGAGCTCAGAGCCATTTTTTTGATGAACAATATTACGAACAAATTAACGGTGTCGCTATGGGGGGCCCTTTCTCTCCCCTGGTGGCTAATTTGTTTATGGAGGATTTTGAAGAGAAACCCTTCAACTCAGCAGTATTAAAACCGACGGTCTTCTGGAGATACGTGGATGACACCTTTATAGTGTGGCCCCACGGGGAGGATAAACTGATGGAGTTTTTGGAACATCTCAATTCCATTCACGGAAACATCAAGTTCACTATGGAGCGAGAGAATAATGGCTGTTTACCGTTTCTGGATGTGCTGGTTCGTCGGAAAGAAGATGGATCCCTAGGTCATTGCGTATACCGTAAGCCCACACACACAGACCTGCATTTGCAGGCGTCTAGCTGCCACCATCCGTCCAAAATTGTGTGTGTTCTGAAAACTTTGGTCCACAGGGCTCATGTAGTGTCTGATGTTGACAGCCTGCAGGATGAGCTAGTACACCTGGAGGCAGTTTTTAGGAGAAATGGCTATTCGCAACAGCAGATTAAGAAAGCCCTGCAAATAAAAGCTGCAGAAAAATCACAGGAAAAGGATGAGGAAGTGGAAAAGGAAATCTACAGCCTTTCTCCCATACGTGGGTGTTTCTACTAAAATCGCTAGAATCTTGAAGAAACACAAAGTGGATGTGATATTCCGCCCACCAGCTAAGACTGCAGCTTTGTTGGGATCCGTTAAGGATGATCTGCTCTTGCGAAAGGCTGGAGTTTATGAAATCCCTTGTGAGTGTGGCAAACGTTACATAGGGCAAACCACGCGCACTGTACAGGAACGATGCGTCGGACACCAGCGGTACACACGTCTTCTTCAGTCCAACAAATCAGCAGTTGCCGAACATAGCATTTGTACTGGCCATGCCATGGATTATAAAGCTGTTAAGATTTTAACTACTGCTTCATCTTTCTGGGACTCAGTTGTTAAGGAAGCTGTAGCAATACAACTAGCCGACAACCTGCTAAACCGTGACGAAGGATTTCATCTTGACAATGCTTGGAAACCGCTTATTTCACACCTTCGTTCGGAAAGAATTTCTGCATCTTCATTTCCGACAGATGTTACCACTTTTTTTAATAGAGGTGGAGCCCCTCCACGCCCACACCGGCATGATGGCCAACACAAAAGGTCTACTGCCATCTCTGCATAGGGGTTAGTATTCACTAAAGTGAGGTGTCGCAGGATGTGGGTACTGCGATGTTTGCGTACGTCTGGTTAGGATTAACCATTAATACGCGCTCATCTGGAGATAGATTGGTCGAAATCTGACGAAGGGTAGCGGTTTGAAGGGCAGAGGAAAAAAAGTGCCAGAGCAAGAGCCAAGGGAAAAAAACCTCTGCGAAGGTTAGATCGGGCGGCAAGAGCAGTAGCGGTTGTCTTGCTGCCTGCGATAGGTTGTGCAAGGATAGTCTTTGCTAGTAGTGGGTATCATGCATGTCGATACCTTGACGTTGTGCGTTTGTGCTGCTCGGCGGCTGGCGCTGGGTGCTGGTACAGAGTCCTCGTTCAGCATCCTGCAACCTGCAACAGTTAGGTTTGTTATCGGTCTTGTGTCCGATAGGTCATATACCGGAGGCACAGTGTGAGGGAGTGTTGGCAGATTGTTCGTGCGTCTGTGGGCGAGCTCGTCGGTGTCCCTGCTGTGACCTGTTGGCCGGCTCTAATAGCAGCTGGTAGTTACCAGTCAGTGTTGCTGATATGCAGGGGCTTACCGGCGTTTGTCGCTGTTTGCGTATGTTAGTTTACCATAGGTGGTTATGCCCTAGCTAGCAGTGTCTTTGGCCGCTTGTATTTGCACCTGTGGTTGTGATCGTAGTTTCCCAGAGTGTGGATGAAATGATTGTTCGAGTGTCTCGAGTTCCTGTATAGTCGTGTGGCGTGTTTCTTGAATACTTCCTTGAGGGTATCAAGGCGGTATTCATGGTGAAGATCCACGGTGCGTGTGTAGCGTGGAGCATTGCTGATGATTCGTAGCACCTTGTTCTGTATGATCTGCAGGCGGCGCAGTCGTGTGGGAGCTGCATATCCCCAGACGGGAGGTGCGTACGTCATCAGAGGTCTAATCAGTGTCATGTATAAGGACCTCGACACCCTCCCATTCAGTGTGCTTTCCCTGTTGAGCATTGGGTAGAGCTGTTTGAGTCTCGCGTGCGCTCGGTTGGCAACGTATTCGATGTGGCCCCCCCATGTAAGTTTCCGGTCCAGCCAGACACCAAGGTATCTGACTTTCTCTCGGAAACGTATTGGGCGTGTATGTAGTGTTATCGGTCTACAGTGTTGGTGTTTGCGCAGTAGTTTCGGTCTGCGTGTGAATAGAACTGCTTCGCACTTGTCGACGTTTACTTTAATACGCCATCGCTCCAGCCAAGGTCCAGCTGTTCTGAGTGCTGTCTGTATTCGTGAATTGATGTTCGACGGTTTCCAGTCTTGCGCGAGGATGGCTGTGTCATCCGCGTAGACGGCTAACGTCGTGTTTCGTGTCGCTGGGAAGTCATTAATGTACAGGTTAAACAAGATGGGCCCTAGGATGCTTCCTTGGGGTACTCCAGCTTCGATACCGTGTTGTGTCGATTGTTACCACTTTTAAAGATTAATTATTTATTTACAAGCACGGTGGATTCGCAGCAGCACTATTTTGTTTGCACTCTGCGCTTACATGTTTATCTTTGCTATATACATCTTATCTATGACTAGCGCAGTAGTGGCGACTTTGATATCTTTGACGCATGCGCTTTCAATCCTCAGCAGCTTTGTATCACGTGACTCTCCGTATAAATAGGCACGCGCCATCCCACACCAATCTTCAAGTAAGAAGGAGAAGCGTCTTAGTTATGCTAGAACTTCGCCAACTGCAGAGGGTACAATACCTCCGTCTTGTGCGTCTGCGTCTGCTATGAACTCAGTCTCCGACTCGCCTTAAAGATGGCTGGGAGGTTTCCAGCCGAAATATCGCAAGAAGAATTGTCGCTGTCCCGAGTGCACGCCCGAAAGATGATGGAACTCAAAGTTTTTATTTCTTCTCCATGGATTTTAATTGCTACTCCGAATTTTTCTTTTGTTTCCTTTACTGCTTGCTCAATATACAGATTGAATACCATCGGGGATAGGCTGCAACCCTGTCTCACTCCCTTCCCTGCCACTGCTTCCCTTTCGTGCTCCTCGACTCTTGTAACTGCCACCTGGTTTCTGTAAAAATTGTAAATAGCCTTTCTCTCCCTGTATTTGACACCTGCCACCTTCAGAATTTGAAAGACAGTATTCCAGTCAACATTGTCAGAAGCTTTCACTAAGTCTACAAATGCTAGAAACGTAGGTTTGCCTTTCCTCAATCTATCTTCTAAGATAAGTCGTGGAGTCAGTATTGCCTCACGTGTTCCAACATTTCTACGGAATCCAAACTGATCTTCCCCGAGGTCCGCTTCTACCAGTTTTTCCATTCGTCTGTAAAGAATTCGCGTTAGTATTTTGCAGCTGTGACTTATTAAACTAATAGTTCGGTAATTTTCACATCTGTCAACACCTGCTTTCTTTGGGATTGGAATTATTATATTCTTCTTGAAGTCTGAGGTCATTTCACATGTCTCATACATCTTGCTCACCAGATGGTAGTTTCGTCAGGGTTGGCTCTCCCAAGGCTGTAAGTAGTTGTAATGGAATGTTTTCTACTCCCAGAGCCTTGTTCCGACTTACGTCTTTCAGTGCTCTGTCAAACTCTTCACGCAGCATCATATCTCCCATTTCATCTTCATCTGCATCCTCTTCTATTTCCATAATATTGTCCTCAAGTACATCGCCCATGTATAGACCCTTTATATACTCTGTCCACCTTACGTGACTTCAATCGGCAGAATTGCGAACGTTGTAGTATGGACCAAAATACGGAAAACATGTATAGTAAACGTCGGCTCTAAATACATACATCAAGAGCTACGAGCACTGGTTTATCTTCGCTAACGTCTCTTCTAATGGATGTTTCTTGTTTTCCCTATTCGTAGAGGAGGTAACACGAACCTAAACAAGAGAAACGTCAAGTAAACATGGGCTCCAGATTGCATACCAGAAGAGATATCAGCACTTGTCACTGCCACACACATCTGTTCTACGAGGGCAGTTCAATAAGTAATGCAACACATTTTTTTTCTGAAACAGGGGTTGTTTTATTCAGCATTGAAATACACCAGGTTATTCCCCAATCTTTTAGCTACACAACACTATTTTTCAACGTAATCTCCATTCAATGCTACGGCCTTACGCCACCTTGAAATGAGGGCCTGTATGCCTGCACGGTACCATTCCACTGGTCGATGTCGGAGCCAACATCGTACTGCATCAATAACTTCATCATCCGCGTAGTGCCTCCCACGGATTGCATCCTTCATTGGCCCAAACATATGGAAATCCGACGGTGCGAGATCGGGGCTGTAGGGTGCATGAGGAAGAACAGTCCACTGAAGTTATGTGAGCTCCTCTCGGGTGCGAAGACTTGTGTGAGGTCCTGCGTTGTCATGAAGAAAGAGAAGTTCATTCAGATTTTTGTGCCTACGAACACGCTGAAGTCGTTTCTTCAATTTCTGAAGAGTAGCACAATACACTTCAGAGTTGATAGTTTGAACATGGGGAAGGACATCGAACAGAATAACCCCTTCAGCGTCCCAGAAGACTGTAACCATGACTTTACCGGCTGAGGGTATGGCTTTAAACTTTTTCTTGGTAGGGGAGTGGGTGTGGCGCCACTCCAGTGATTGCCGTTTTGTTTCAGGTTCGAAGTGATGAACCCATGTTTCATCGCCTGTAACAATCTTTGACAAGAAATTGTCACCCTCAGCCACATGACGAGCAAGCAATTCCGCACAGATGGTTCTCCTTTGCTCTTTATGGTGTTCGCTTAGACAACGAGGGACCCAGCGGGAACAAACCTTTGAATATCACAACTGGTGAACAATTGTGACAGCACTACCAACAGAGATGTCAAGTTGAGCACTGAGTTGTTTGATGGTGATCCGTCGATCATATCGAACGAGTGTGTTCGCCATTGCAGGAGTCACAGCTGTGCACGGCCGGCCCGCACGCGGGAGATCAGACAGTCTTGCTTGATCTTGCGGCGATGATGACACACGCTTTGCCCAACGACTCACCGTGCTTTTGTCCACTGCCAGATCACCGTAGACATTCTGCAAGCGCCTATGAATATCTGAGATGCCCTGGTTTTCCGCCAAAAGAAACTCGATCACTGCCCGTTGTTTGCAACGCACATCCGTTACAGACGCCATTTTAACAGCTCCGTACAGCGCTGCCACCTGTTGGAAGTCAATGAAACTATACGAGACGAAGCGGGAATGTTTGAAAATATTCCACAAGAAATTTCCGGTTTTTCAACCAAAATTGGCCGAGAAAAAAAATGTGTTGCATTACTTATTGAACTGCCCTCGTATTTCATAACTACTCATAGGTCTTAAGGTATGTAATTTAGAGTCTAGGCACACTAAAAAAATTTTTCCTGTTTTGGTCCACGATGTCATCTCTGAACATCTGTCAGGAGAGAGACAGAGACAGAGACAGAGACAGAGACAGAGACAGAGACAGAGAGAGAGAGAGAGAGAGAGAGAGAGAGAGAGAGAGAGAGAGAGAGAGTGGAGTGTGGAGTGGACTAACTGCATTGAAAATCAGGCCGAATCCCAACGTCAAATTTCCATCCGAATTCAAAATGTTTCCGTCAGACACAAGTAGATTTAGTCAGCTGTGGTTCGTAACAGCCCTTGACAGAGATCACAGATACGCAGTCGTGCATATTTCCGACCATTGGAAAACAAACCTGATGCTGGAGAACGTATCGGCAGCTCTCTGGAGGCTCCAGTGGTCATCCTCTCAAACTAATTGGGAATTTCCCGAATGCGCCCCGAACTGGCTGCCACTGCGGCAGATGGAGAGCTACTTGCGGTTGCACGTGCAGCGCGAGCGGTCGGTATACGAGACCACAGCCCCTGTCATGGAGAGCGCACCTACGTGGTCCGTCTCTATCAATCCGCTACCCACCATCGCAGTTTCGTCGATGGCATCTCTTCAACCCTTCCTCTGTTCAATTACACCAGGGGCGGGCAAACGTTGCACGCGGCCCATGAGCGCACAGCGTCGACCGGGGCTGTGGGGACAGCCGGCAGGTTGCGGCAGTGTAGTGCCAGGCTAAGCTGTGGACGTTGATGCGAAGCGACCACTAAGTAGTGAACGAACGTTGTATTTCAAGAAACGGAGAAGTGGTGATTTGCTATATTTTAAAAAGTAATGGGAGAATCATTTTTCCTTTGTGCAAAAACGTGAAAATTCGAAATGTATAATATGTGGCAGTATTCTCGCTGGTCAACGGAAGTTTAGTATTGAAGGCCATTATAATAAATTTCACAAGGACGAGTACAATTTATTGTCGGATTCTGAGCGGATGGGGAATTGACTGACAAGGGGAGGCCGCCAATTGTGAAATTCAGATTCGATTCATACTGCGCATAATAAAAGCTCATGGCCAGAGGTGTAATGTGGCAAAGCACCAAGATGCAGTTCTCAGCCGTTGTCGAGAAAATCGACAGTTAAAAGAAACCGTTGCGGTGAAATACTCTCTACGATTAATAACTTTCTACAGCGTCGTGGCGCAGCGGTAAACGCTCGGGTTCGTAATTCGAAGGCCGGATCGAATCTCGCGCCATGCAACTTTTTTTAAAGTATTTGTTTTTTCTAATTCATATATATATATATATATACATATATATATATATATATATATATATATATATATAAAATTCCCGGCAATCAGTTGTAACAATTATGAATATAATAAGTTGTCTGTCGTGGAATAACTGGCGACTTCGAACATCATTATGTTTTCCGCAAACAAAGCTGTATTTCACAAATGTTATTAATTGTCTTCATAATGTTAACCACGTATAGTTAATGGAAGACGTAGAAACGATATTCCGAAACGAATACGTATAGCGTAAGTCAAACGTTCGAATTATAATAGAAACCCCACGAACACAAATTTGCTGTGGCAGGTATGAAATACAAACTCCGTTACTCGCTCGTTACACTTGAAGGACAGATGTTGAATGGGCCGAAACGAGCCGCCGCATAACAGCGTAGTTGCGTGATAACCTCGAAAGAAGGTAGATGCGGTCCCTAGTGCAAATTGTAACATCGTCGAAAATCAGTGCGGACGGGAGAGCTTTGGTACACCCTGTTAAACAAACGGAAGAATGGAGGCGGTACAATTGGAGAGCGATCCGCCTTCACCAACATGCATAAGCAATTCATTAATATATATATATATATATATATATATATATTTGAATTACAAAAAACTAATAAGAAAAGAAATTGCATGGAGCGAGATTCCATCCGGCGACCTTCGGATTACGAACCCGAGCGCTTACCGCTGCGCCACGACGCTGTAGAAAATTATTAATCGTAGAAAGTATTTCACCGCAACGGTTTCTTTTAACTGTCGATTTTCTCGACTACGGCTGAGAAGTGCATCTTGGTGCTTTGCCACATTACACCTCTGGCCATGAGCTTTTGTTATGCGCAGTATGAATCGAATCTGAATTTCACAATTGGCGGCCTCCCCTTGTCAGCTTCAGAAGAGCAATCTGACGATACCAGATGAATCTGTCGTAGTTGGCCGGCCGGAGTGGCCGAGCGGTTCTAGGCACTACAGTCTGGAACCGCGCGACCGCTATGGTCGCAGGTTCGAATCCTGCCTCGGGCATGGATGTGTGTGATGTCCTTAGGTTAGTTAGGTTTAAGTAGTTCTTAAGTTGTAGGGGACTGATGACGACAGCAGTTAAGTCCCATAGTGCTCAGAGCCATTTGAATTTGTCGTAGTTGCTGTTGTCACGAGAGATCTGCGACTTTCTCTCGTCATGTCTCTCATCTAACTGATTTAACATTTTATGGAGCACTGTTTTCAAGTTTTAAGGACGACAACAATAATAGCTCAGCGGTATGTGCAAGTTATAAGACTGCGCTTAATATAGCGAGAGCTGGAAAACCATTTGCTGAATTAATAAGTCTCGGTTAAGACCAAACATCAGTGATGAAAATTTACGTAACTATTTGTGTTTGTCTGTATGTAGAAATTTTGTTCCAGATATTAAACGTTTTGTAAACTCCACCTGTGATAATTAAATAAAACGTATCGTAGGTAATAGGTACTCTTTCAAACCATGATTTCTTTCAGGCACTCCTACTAACCTTATTCATACACTCAATAAAGCAAGCTAGGAAACAAAACGCATTACAGACGAAGAAGCGGACAGAAGGTATGGTGGGGATGGGAGATAAGCGGGTGGCCAGCTTGCCCCTGTGTGCGCGCGGAACACCTGTTAACTGCACCGCTCATGTGCAGGATTCCTGCCCGCCCCTGAATTACACGTTTTTCTTTCAAATTTTTTTTTCCTCTTTATCTTTTACTCTATGTTATCATCATCATTATTTTCTTCTTATTCTGTACTTCCTAATTTCCTTCCACTTATACACTACTTATTTACTGTGCCATAAACTAATTTTCGAGCCACTACAGGCTCACCGTCAACATTGTTATATCGTGGACCTAGTGCAGGTAGACGATGTGGTCGTGTTACTGGCGGAAATAAGGGAAATTTTGCTATCGGTAACGAAAACTCCATGAAACGGAAGGACGTTGTTAACTTTTGGGGTTCTTACAGAACACTGCCTCGTTTTGTCCATGACATATCTGATGCTGTACGTTTTCAGGTTATAATCACACATACATTGTATTCATCTGAACTTGGTTACATACTTATCCACAGTAAAGAAACACTGATTTGTAAGTATTAAAAATCTGAATATGATAGATATCACACTTCCCCACTTCATCATCTTTGGTCTGAGATGCATTGTAACAGATTAAATACCTATATCAGCCAGAACATTATGATCGCCGACCTGCAATCGATATAAACTTGTCGAGGTGATACCTTCGTCACCGGGCGAGGAATGGCTGCTAGTCGGGCACACGCAGGGTGCATGCAGTGGAAGTAGGCTGTTTAGGTTTTTATGTTGGTAATCCCACGTAGTGCTGTGTATGAAAATCGCTGACTGCGCTGTGTGCAGTCTGTGGCTGCTTGGCATTGTTGGAATATTTGCTAGTGTAGCGTTGGGCAGATGGAAGTAAGCCGCCAGCAGTGGTGGAAGTGGGGGGAGAGATGGCAGAGTTCTGAGATGTTGCTATAAGCGGTCGATCTGGACGTGTGTCCGACAAAAAAAAAGGAAATTTGTAAAAATGGATGCCATATATATACAGGATGTTTCAAAAATGACCGGTATATTTGAAACGGCAATAAAAACTAAACGAGCGGCGATAGAAATACACCGTTTGTTGCAATATTCTTGGGACAACAGTACATTTTCAGGCAGACAAACTTTCGAAATTACAGTAGTTACAATTTTCAACAACAGATGGCGCTGCGGTCTGGGAAACTCTATAGTACGATATTTTCCACATATCCACCATGCTTAGCAATAATATGGCGTAGTCTCTGAATGAAATTACCCGAAACCTTTGACAACGTGTCTGGCAGAATGGCTTCACATGCAGATGAGATGTACTGCTTCAGCTGTTCAATTGTTTCTGGATTCTGGCGGTACACCTGGTCTTTCAAGTGTCCCCACAGAAAGAAGTCACAGGGGTTCATGTCTGGCGAATAGGGAGGCCAATCCACGCCGCCTCCTGTATGTTTCGGATAGCCCAAAGCAATCACACGATCATCGAAATATTCATTCAGGAAATTAAAGACGTCGGCCGTGCGTCCAGCACGTTCATCCGTCACGTTCCCAGTCCGTTGAAATTTTTCAAACAGATCCTTTATTGTGTCGCTTTTCGGTCCTTTGGTTACATTAAACCTCCGTTGAAAACTTCGTCTTGTTGCAACAACACTGTGTTCTAGGCGGCGGAATTCCAACACCAGAAAAATCCTCTGTTCTAATGAATAAACCATGTTGTCTACAGCACACTTGCACGTTGTGAACAGCACACGCTTACAGCAGAAAGACGACGTACAGAATGGCGCACCCACAGACTGCGTTGTCTTCTATATCTTTCACATCACTTGCAGCGCCATCTGTTGTTGAAAATTGTAACTACTGTAATTTCGAAAGTTTATCCGCCTGAAAATGTACTGTTGTCCGAAGCATATTGCAACAAACGGTGTATTTCTATCGCTGCTCGTTTAGTTTTAATTGCCGTTTCAAATATACCGGTCATTTTTGAAACACTATATATATATATATATACCGGGTGCTCAAAAAGTCAGTATAAATTTGAAAACTGAACAAATCACGGGATAATGTAGATAGCGAGGTACAAATTGACACATGCTTGGAATAACATGGGGTTTTATTAGAACCAAAAAAATACAAACGATTAAAAAATGTCTGACAGATGGCACTTCGTCTGATCAGAATTGCAATAATTAGCATAACAGAGTAAGACAAAGCAAAGATGATGTTCTTTACAGGAAATGCTCAGTATATCCACCATCTTTCCTCAACAATAGCTGTAGTCGAGGAATAATGTTCTGAACAGCACCGTAAAGCATGTCTGGAGTTATGGTGAGGCATTGGTGTCGGATGTTGTCTTTCAGTATCCCTAGAGATGTCGGTCGATCACGATACACTTGCGACTTCAGATAACCCCAAAGACAATAATCGCACGGACTGAGGTCTGGGGACCTGGGAGGCCAAGCATGACTGAAGTGGCGGCTGAGCACACGATCATCACCAAACGACGCGCGCAAGAGATCTTTCACGCGTCTAGCAATATGGGGTGTGTTTTTTTTTTTTGTCCTAATAAAACCCCATGTCATTCCAAGCATGTGTGTCAATTTTTACCTCTCTATCTACATTATTCCGTGGTTTATTAAGTTTTCAAATTTATACTTACTTTTTGTTCACCCGGTATATGATGACTATCGAACGCTATTAAGGTAAATACATTGTTTGTTCTCTATCAAAATCTTTCATTTGCTAACTATGCCCAACAGTAGTTAGTGCCTTAAGTAGTTAGAATCTCTTATTTAGCTGGCAGTATTGGCGCTCGTTGTATTGCAGTAGTTCGAGTAAGGTAGATTTTTGTGAGGTAAGTGATTCATGAAAGGTAAAAGCATAGGTTATTGTTAGTCAGGGCCATTCTTTTGTGGGGATTATTGAAAGATTGCGTTGCGCTAAAAATATTGTGTCAAATGGTTCAAATGGGTCTGAGCACTATGGGACTTAACATCTGAGGTCATCAGTCCCCTAGAACTTAGCACTACTTAAACATAACTAACCTAAGGACGTCACACACATCCATGCCCGAGGCAGGATTCGAACCTGCGACCGTAGCAGCAGCGCGGCTTCTGACTGAAGTGCTTAGACCCGCTCGGCCACAGTGGTCGGCGATGAATAAGTTCCACAAAAAAGATAAACATATAGTGGAATATATACTACGCAGTTCGTGTGAATGACTCAGTACCGTATGTGACAGAGCTTTTCTTCATATGGCCGTTGTAATATAAAAAACCAAGAGCAAAACGTATATGAGTAAACAAGAAAGACTGCAATATTTGTTACATGAATGAGAGAATAATGGTTTAAGCTGGTTGAGTATCACAATCACATGCATTGTGCTTACATCCTGCGGTTACTTACTGTGAATAAGTGCGAAACCAAGTACCGCTAAATACTGTGTGCGTTATCTGAAAATGTACAATATCGGAACGGATCTGCCATATATACCACGAGGCAGTGCACTGTAACTACCCATAACGTTACAACCCTTCGTTTCAGAAGCTTCTCATTACAGATGACTAAACTGATCATAGATTATTTTTTGCCTTTATTGTTATTTATCCCCCATATGGGCAGGGGTACAGTTTTCCGCTCTTGAGCCGAGGGGATTATAAAATATAACACGTATGATGTGAGACAGTGGGATTCTTGGAATGTAGATTGTGGACAGTATAAGAGATGCGGAGGTGTTCGATGAGGGTGATGAGCAGTGGAAATACGGTGAGATGGCGGAGGCTCAATGTGGGGAAGGCCAATCATTGAAGGTCTCTATTACGTGTATCTTCCATTGTCGTCAAATAGAATATACAGTGCATTACAGGTTTGCTTCATTTCCTAACGTTGATCGTTTTGCTCTGATGTCTGATTGCCCCCTCTCTGTTTATATAACGTATCCCATTCGCTATACAATTTATTTTCGACTATTATTATGATCTATTATCCGCTTCTTAGTATGTCATGTCGCCAGTGTACAAGTGGCTCTTTGGTGGTTAAGTTTCTCTCACCACTTCTTGTCTACGCTGCATTCTGGGGGCTATGCCAGCACAGAGCTTTTGTTTCATCCGTTTGGCTATTCTCTAGTTATTTTGTCATTCTTGTATTTTGTGAGCTCTGTAAGCGTGTTCTTGTGCTTGTTATTTTTATCTAAAGTTTCCGTAATAGTGTCTCTGACTCAATGAGTCACTCAACCATTTCCTTTTCAAATACTTTTAAAATGTTATTAGCGTTTTTATTTATTATATATCATCGCTGTAATACCTCCTAAATCTGCTAAATGCCTCCTGCAGAAGATTTGGCTTAGCCATTAACATCACTAAGACGCATGTTCTCAAACAGCCACTTAGAGGTCTTAATGCAGATGACTCCAGTATTGAGATACACTCCTGGAAATTGAAATAAGAACACCGTGAATTCATTGTCCCAGGAAGGGGAAACTTTATTGACACATTCCTGGGGTCAGATACATCACATGATCACACTGACAGAACCACAGGCACATAGACACAGGCAACAGAGCATGCACAATGTCGGCACTAGTGCAGTGTATATCCACCTTTCGCAGCAATGCAGGCTGCTATTCTCCCATGGAGACGATCGTAGAGATGCTGGATGTAGTCCTGTGGAACGGCTTGCCATGCCATTTCCACCTGGCGCCTCAGTTGGACCAGCGTTCGTGCTGGACGTGCAGACCGCGTGAGACGACGCTTCATCCAGTCCCAAACATGCTCAATGGGGGACACATCCGGAGATCTTGCTGGCCAGGGTAGTTGACTTACACCTTCTAGAGCACGTTGGGTGGCACGGGATACATGCGGACGTGCATTGTCCTGTTGGAACAGCAAGTTCCCTTGCCGGTCTAGGAATGGCAGAACGATGGGTTCGATGACGGTTTGGATGTACCGTGCACTATTCAGTGTCCCCTCGACGATCACCAGTGGTGTACGGCCAGTGTAGGAGATCGCTCCCCACACCATGATGCCGGGTGTTGGCCCTGTGTGCCTCGGTCGTATGCAGTCCTGATTGTGGCGCTCACCTGCACGGCGCCAAACACGCATACGACCATCATTGGCACCAAGGCAGAAGCGACTCTCATCGCTGAAGACGACACGTCTCCATTCGTCCCTCCATTCACGCCTGTCGCGACACCACTGGAGGCGGGCTGCACGATGTTGGGGCGTGAGCGGAAGACGGCCTAACGGTGTGCGGGACCGTAGCCCACCTTCATGGAGACGGTTGCGAATGGTCCTCGCCGATACCCCAGGAGCAACAGTGTCCCTAATTTGCTGGGAAGTGGCGGTGCGGTCCCCTACGGCACTGCGTAGGATCCTACGGTCTTGGCGTGCATCTGTGCGTCGCTGCGGTCCGGTCCCAGGTCGACGGGCACGTGCACCTTCCGCCGACCACTGGCGACAACATCGATGTACTGTGGAGGCCTCACGCCCCACGTGTTGAGCAATTCGGCAGTACGTCCACCCGGCCTCCCGCATGCCCACTATACGCCCTCGCTCAAAGTCCGTCAACTGCACATACGGTTCACGTCCACGCTGTCGCGGCATGCTACCAGTGTTAAAGACTGCGATGGAGCTCCGTATGCCACGGCAAACTGGCTGACACTGACGGCGGCGGTGCACAAATGCTGCGCAGCTAGCGCCATTCGACGGCCAACACCGCGGTTCCTGGTGTGTCCGCTGTGCCGTGCGTGTGATCATTGCTTGTACAGCCCTCTCGCAGTGTCCGGAGCAAGTATGGTGGGTCTGACACACCGGTGTCAATGTGTTCTTTTTTCCATTTCCAGGAGTGTAAATAACAAACCCTTGCAAAATGTGTCAAATTTCAAATACCTGGGAAGCCAAATTAGAAGTGACAACAGCCTGACAACGGAAATCGCAGCGCGTATAGCCAGCGCAGCCTCAGCCTTCGGTAAGCTTAATGACCGAGTATGGAAATCACATGATCTCAAACTACAAACAAAAATTGCAGTCTACAAAGCAGTAGTATTATCCACCTTACTCTGTGCCTCGGAAACCTAGTGCTGTTACAAAGCTGACATTAAGAAGCTAGATAAATTTCATCTTCGATGTCTGAGATCAATTCTGCGCATCAAATGGGAAGACCGTGTCCCAAACACGGAGATTTTGCGCCGCGTGAAACTGGCTGGTATTGAAGCTTTAATAATGAAACATCAACTGAGATGGAGTGGTCACATAGTACGCATGGATGACAGTAGGCTACCTAATGCGGTGTTCTACTCGCAGCTCTCGTGCGGGAAGAGGAGGAAAGGTGCTCAACACCTGCGATATAAAGACACCATTAAACGCCACCTTGCAGCCTGTGGCATTCCAAGCAACCGTTGGGAGGAGCTAGCATTGCGCCGATCGGAGTGGCGATCAACTGTACATAAGAGCATCGAACGATTCGAGCAAAAGCGTCTAATGAACCTGGATGCTAAAAGAGAGCTCCGAAAATCTCAGCTCAAGCCTGTCTACACGTATACTTACAACTCTGCTGGTCAACTTCACTGTGCTTCATGCAACAGGATATTCAAAGCGAAATTCGGATTCGGGAGCCACATCCGAGCCTACCACAACAAGGACAGAGAAGACTGACGGAGTCGCTGTCGCCGGACACGGTGAGGAGGACACCATCAATACCTGATGGCCTCACAATAGATTTTATCTGTTGTGTTTTTCATTTGACTGCAGTCCCTTCTATTATGTAATTGACGAATTCGTGTAGGTTTACAATAGTCACATGTAATGAGCTTAGGACCAAACATGTTTTGTGGCTACTTTACGCCAGTTTGCTAACAGGATAACTCGGCCGGCGCTATGACCTATTGTGCATCAATTTTAAATACGCGCGACAAAACTAAGCTGTGGATGTGCGATTTTTTTTTCTTTTTTTTTTTTGTGTGTGTAATTCGAAAACCAGTACGCCTCGTATTTAAAGCGCTTGTTTTCTGCACGTATGAAAGTAATACTTTTCACTAATGCATACTTCATTGTTTGCTTGTTGTATTTGGTTTTCCTGCGTTTTGCTGCAGATCTGAAGATGATCGTCGGTAACTGAAACCGGAACTATAAAGAACAAAAACGTTTTGTGATCGCAGACGGAAATAAAATTTATGAGGGTTGCCCAGAAAGTAATGCACCGATTTTTTCTTTCTCAGGCGAAAACAGCGCTACGAACGCGAAACGTTACGTATGTATTACTTGAAGTCTCCTGAGTGTGACGTTTTATAAACCCATGTTGACTGTGTGTCAGTAGACCGCTTTCTTCGAGGTAATTCATAATGTTGGAACACAATATATTTTCCAGAATCCCGCTGCATATCGACGTTAATGATACGGGTCTGTAATTAAGTGGATTACTCCTACTACCTTTCTTGAACATTGGTGTTACGTGTGTAATTTTCGAGTCTTTGTGTACGGTTCTTTCGTCGAACGAACGGTTGTACAGGATGGTTAAGTATGGAGCTAATAGCGTAGCTGTAGGACATTTTCAAAATGGCATCTGTAGGTGATTTACGTGACAACAAACTTGTCATTGAATTTCTCACCGCAGTTAGTAGTTTACCTTGTCTTGAAATTGAAGTAGATACTTCCTGTGAGTTAGTATGGCCAGAGGTCGTTGTTGGCAACCGGAATAAAATAACAAGTGGATCCTTTTACCGACCTCCCAATTCAGATGATACAGTTGATGAAAGCTTCAAAGAAAACGTGAGATGGATTTCAAATACGTACCCGACTCATACGATTATAGTTGGTGGTGACTCTAATTTACCCTCGATATGTTGGTGAAAATACATGTTTAATTCTGGAGGTACGCATAAAACATCATCCGAAACTGTGCTAAACGCATTCTCGCAAAATTATTTCGAGCAGTTAGTTCATGAGCCCACGCGAATAGTAAACGATTGTGAAAACACACTTGACCTCTTAGCAACAAGTAATCCTGAATTAATAACGAGCATCAGAAGCGATACAGGGATTAGTGAACACAGGGTTGTTGTAGCGAGACTGAATATTGTAGCCCCCAAATCCTCCAAAAATAAACGAAAAATATACCTATTCAAAAAGCAGATGAAAATTCACTTGACCCCTTCCTGAGAGACAATATCCACTCATTCTCAATTATGATATAAGTGTGGACCAGATGTGACTTGAATTCAGAGAAACAGTGTCGGCAGCAATTGAGAGATCTATACCAAACAAATTAACAAACAACGGACCTGATCCTCCTTGGTACACAAAACGTGTCGGAACGCTGTTGCTGAAACAAGGAAACAAACACGCCAAATTTAAACAGACGCAAAATCCTCAAGATTGGCGATCTTTTATAGAAGCTCGAAATTTAGCACGGACTCCAATGCGAGATGCGCATAACAGTTTCCACAACGAAACTTTGTCTCGAAACATTGCAGAAAATCCAAAGAGATTCTGGTCGTGTATGAAGTGTTAGCGGCAAGAAAGAATCAATGCCTTCTCTGCGCGATAGCAATGGAGATACTATCGCAGACAGTGCTGCCAAAGCAGAGTTACTAAACAAAGCCTTCCGAAATGCCTTCTCAAAGGAAGACGAAGTAAATATCAGAGAATTTGAATCAAGAACAGCTGCCAACATGAGTAAAGAAGAAGTAAATATCCTCGGAGTGGTGAAGCAACTTAAATCACTTAATAAAAGCAAGTCTTCTGCTCCACATTGTGTACCAATTAGATTCCTTTCAGAGTATGCTGATGCATTAGCTCCATACTTAACAATCATATACAACCGTTCGCTCGACGAAAGATCCGTACCCAAAGACCGGAAAATTGCACAGCTCACACCAACATTCAAGAAAGGTAGTAGGAGTAATCCACTTAATTACAGGCCCATATAGTTAACGTCGATATGCAGCAGGATTTTACAACATACATTGTGTTCGAACATTATGAATTACCTGGAAGTAAACGGTCTATTGACACACAAGCAACATGGACTTTATAAAACATCGTTCTTGTGAAACATAACTACTCTTCAATGGCATGAAATGTTGAGTGATACTGACAACGTATTTCAGATCGATTCCGTATTTCTAGATTTCCAGAAACCTTTTGACACTGTACCACACAAGCAGCTAATAGTGAAATTGCGAGCTTATGGAATATCGTCTCAGTTGTGTTCCTGTCGGAGAGGTCACAGTTTGTAGTAATTGACGGAAAGTCATCGTGTAAAACAGAAGTGATTCCCGGCGTTCCCCAAGGTAGTGTTATAGGCCCTTTGCTGTTCCTTATCTACGACGTGTGGCTAGAAAAAAACCGGACTAGTACTAGTGAAACAATAAAACGAATGCAATAAGGCTGAAAGTCGCGTGGCCTGTCACGTGACTGTCGCTCCGCCTACTGCTCGAGTTTCATCTGCCTCCTGCACCCAGTCTGCCCGTGGCGTCTGTTTTAAGTAGTTGACGTTTTGTCTGTGCGTCGGAAAATGTTGAGTGTACAGAAAGAACAGCGTGTTAACATCAAATTTTGTTTCAAACTAGGAAAATCTGCAAGTGAAACGTTTGTAATGTTACAACAAGTGTACGGCGATGATTGTTTATCGCGAACACAAGTGTTTGAGTGGTTTAAACGATTTAAAGGTGGCCGCGAAGACACCAGTGATGACACTCGCACTGGCAGACCATTGTCAGCAAAAACTGATGCAAACATTGAACAAATCGGTAAACTTGTTCGACAAGATCGCCGTTTAACAATCAGAGCAGTGTCTGAGTTAACAGGAGTTGACAAGGAAAGTGTTAGGCAGATTCTTCATGAAAGTTTCAACATGAACAAAGTGTGTTCAAAAATGGTTCCAAAGTGTCTCACAATTGAACAGAAGGAACGCCGAAGAATGATTTGTTCTGACATCCTGGAAAACATTGAAAGTGATCCCACCTTCTTACAAAATGTTATTACTTGCGATGAATCGTGGTTTTTTACTTACGATCCCGAAACTAAACGCCAATCGATGCATTGGAAAACTCCTGGTTCTCCACGACAAAAATAAGCACGAATGTCAAAATCGAAATTCAAGGCAATGATGATTGTTTTTTTTGACATCAAAGGGATTGTGCACATTGATTGGGTACCAGAGGGACAAACAGTGAATCAGCATTACTACATTAGCGTCCTGGCTACCCTACGTGAGCTAGTACGGAGAAAACGGAACGATTTGTGGAGAAAAAAGTCATGGATCCTTCACCAAGACAATGCCCCAGCTAACAGTGCGTTGTCAGTGAAGACGTTTTTGGCAAAACACAACATTCCCATCTTAGATCATCCACCCTACTCACCTGATTTGGCCCCCTGTGACTTTTTTCTTTTCCCTAAAGTCAAGTCAGCTTTGAAAGGAACTAGATTTGAGACTGTTGAAGCAGTAAAAGAAAAAGCGACGGAAGTAATGTATGGACTTACCGAAAATGATCTGCAGCATTGCTATGAACAGTGGAAAATTCGTATGGAGCGGTGTAGAGACCGAGGAGGAGAGTACATTGAAGGAGACAACATGAAATTGTAAATAATTGTAAATAAATGTTTTTTCCAGCATCAGTCCGGTTTTTTTCTAGCCGCACCTCGTATATAAACGATTTAGGAGGCAACCTGTGCAGCCGTCTTCGGTTGTTTTCAGATGACGCTGTCGTTTATCGAGTAATAAAGTCGTCAGAAGATAAAAACAAACTGCAAAACGATGTAGAAAGGATATCTGAATGGTGCGAAAATTGGCAGTAGACCCCAAATAACGAAAAGTGAGAGATCATCCACGTGAGTTCTAAAAGAAATCAGTTAAATTTCGGTTACACGATAAATCATTCAAATATAAAGGCCATAAATTTAACTAAATACCTAGTAATTATAATTACGAACAACTTAAATTGGAAGGAACACACAGAAAATGTTGTGGGGAAGGCTAACCAAAGACTGTTTTATTGGCAGGACACTTAGAGAATGTAACAGACCTACTAAGGAGACGGCCTACACTACGCTTGTCCGTCCTCTCTTAGAATACTGCGCGGTGTGGGATCCTTACCAGATAGGACTGACGGAGTACATCGAAAAAGTTCAAAGAAAGGCAGCACGTTTTGTATTATCGCGAAATACGGGAGAGAGTGTCACAGAAATGATACAGGATTTGGGCTGGACATCATTAAAAGAAATGCGTTTTTCCTTGCGACGGAATCGTCTCTCGAAATTCCAGTCACCAGCTTTCTCCTCCGGATGGGAAAATATTAACAACCTACATAGGGAGGAACGATCGCCACGATAAAATAACGGAAATCAAAGCTCGTACGGAAAGATATAAGTTGTTATTCTTTCCGCGCGCTATGCGATATTGGAATAATAGAGAATTGTGAAGGTGGTTCGATGAACCCTCTGCCAGGTACTTAAATGTGATTTGCAGAGTATCCATGTAGATGTATATGCAGATAAATGTTCACATATGCTTGTGCAAAGTCTATGGAGCTAATGCTCTCGACAGAACTACAGTTAGTCGCTGAGCACGGAGGGTGACGTCATCAGAAGACGGCTTGGCTTAACTCGACAATTTGCAGCGGTCGAGGAGACCATCCATGGCTGTCACACCTGACACAACTGACCCATCCATCCGGACTTCCACTTGTTTGGGCCATTAGAGGACGCCATTCGTGGAAGACATTTTGAGGACGATGAGGAGGCGATTCACACAGTGAAGCACTGGCTCCGCCACCAGGACAAGCATTGGTACCGACAGGGCATACACGCCCCTGCTTCGCGCTGGAGGAAGGCCTTAAAACGGGATGGAGATTACGTGGAAAAATAGCGTGTGTACGTAAGACACCATTCTTTCGTGTGTGTAATTCTCATTATGTTCTATAGAAAATTGTTGAAGGGAAAAAAATGTGGTGCGTTACTTTCTGGGCAACCCCACTTTGTCATTTCTACCACACCGTGTATCTACACGATGTAATGTTCCTACACTCATGCTCATAAATTAAGGATAATGCTGATACGTGGTGAAACAACGCTTTGGTGGGCGGTTTGCGGGTTTAAATCACCTCGGCGTATGACCATGCGGTGCATTTGACCTGCGGTCATCGCACGGTGGCGATGGCAGCAGTCCACATATGCAGAGGTGTGTTGGTGCATGTCAGAGTACGTAGCAGCGAGTAAGTTTGCAGACGTTTTCAGACGTGCTAATTGTGACTGTGTGTTGAAAATGGCTCAAAGAACACACATTGATGACGTTATGAGGGGTAGAATACTAGGGCGACTGGAGGCTGGTCAAACACAGCAGGTCGTAGCACGGGCCCTCCGTGTGCCACAAAGTGTTATCTCAAGATTATGGCAACGATTCCAGCAGACAGGAAACGTGTCCATATTGATGACGTTATGAGGGGTAGAATACTGGGCGACTGGAGGCTGGTCAAACACAGCAGGTCGTAGCACGGGCCCTCCGTGTGCCACAAATTGTTATCTCAAGATTATGGCAACGATTCCAGCAGACAGGAAACGTGTCCATATTGATGACGTTATGAGGGGTAGAATACTGGGCGACTGGAGGCTGGTCAAACACAGCAGGTCGTAGCACGGGCCCTCCGTGTGCCACAAAGTGTTATCTCAAGATTGTGGCAACGATTCCAGCACACAGGAAACGTGTCCAGGCGCTACAATACGGGACGTCCACAGTGTACACCACCACAAGACGACCTATATCTCACCATCAGTGCCCGCAGACGGTCACGGAGTGCTGTTTTAGTTGGCGTACTGTCCATTGCTGGTGACGAAAATTTGGATTCTACGCTTGCCCATTTCATTAATTAGCAATGCAGGTTCCCGGTCGAAGCGAGACGTGATAAGGAGACGTCATTTCAGCAGGCGAGTCTAGATCACATGGTCCATTTTCTCTCTCCACGCCACTGCGAGAACGACGCCATCCATATTGAGACACGCTGCCCGGTGCGTAGTCCGCAGGCCGAATTAATCTGTTTCAGGAACATCGAGAAGAGGAACATTCGCTTGATTTCAGTATTGGTGATTGGCTTGCTTACTACAAGAGTAGTGTAGGAAGGACATTTCACCACGACCCCAAGACTTCCTGGAGGCTCCTAAGAGCCTGCGGCAGCTGGATTACGGCGAGGGCGGCTGGTTTCGGCGAGGCTTTGCAGTATCAGCCGAGGGGTCCGGATTAGTCCCAGTCGGACAGCGGTGATAGCAGTCGACCCCGCTCGCCGACTGCCACCTCCTCCTCGACCCCCGACCGCAGCGGCATTCCCGGGGAACGGCGACGACGCCATATCAGCTCGACAATAAGCCCACCGCCGACCCGGACCGCCGTTCAGCGACGTGTCCATGGCGACCGCCCCGGCTAACAACCGAGGACCCGCCGCCCCGTTCCACAGGACTCCAGACCACAGGCGGGGTGTGGGCGGGGCTAGACACCCCCCTCTCCTTCACCCACGTTGTAACAGAGACCGCCCTGGGCCAGCGCTGCCCAGACCCACCCCATCTGCGACGGCGTTCTTCTCCGCTGCAATCATCGGCCAATTAGCGCAAGTGGACATAGACGCCAGTGGGGCCTGAAGCTGTTGTTGTTGCCGTTGACCAGCGGTAAAGTAGCTTGGCAGTGGAGAGAGTTGGAGAAGGGGGCAGGGGAGGTGTTACAAGGTTGGTGATTCAGTTGGGCACAGACGTGCAACCAGTCGCATTTTCGTATTCTTCATACTACGTAATTTCTGTACCTTTCACTTGTTTCCCAGCCACTGCAGGCTCATCATCACATGGAGGTGTTGTACACTCCTGCTAATAAGTTAAGGATAACTGCAGGGTATGGTGCCACACAACTGGGCACTACATAAAACTGGCGCTAATAGCATAGGCACGTAGGGAACACACACACGACACGCTACAGTAATAACTCAAATACCCCAAAACTGATATGTCCCGTTTCTGATCTCAACGCCTCAATTTTAAATCTACATTTTCCAAATAAATGCATAGATCGTAAGGAGCAACATCTACACCAAATCCATCAGATGTCAATCGATCGGATTTTTGTTTTTGGGGACATATTGAAAAGTCCCCTTAGAAAAATTATAAATGACTGTGTTTAAACTGACACACAATATTTTTAGAGCAACGCAATCTGACTTTTAATAATCCCTACAAAAGAATGGCCCTGACTAACAATAACCTGTACCTTTCATGAATTCTTACCTCACAAAAATCTTCGTTACTCAAACTACTGCAATACAGCGGGCGCCAAAACTGCCAGCTAAATAAAAGATTCAAACTACTGAAGGCACTAACTACTGATAGGCATAGTTAGCAAATGAAAGATTTTGATAGAGAACAAACAATGTATTTACCTTAATAGTGTTCAAAAGTCATAATATATATATAGCAGTTCATGACAACCAGTCTTACAAATTTACTGTCTCTGTTCAGATCATCCACTCTCAAAACTCCACCATCTCACTCCCCACATCCATCACTGCTGGAGGCTCACCTCCAACTGCGCAACGCTACGCGCTGTTAACAGCCAACTGCCCAACACTCTAAAGCAAACAACAATGCAAACCAGCTACAGACTGCACACAGCACAGCCAGTGATTTTCATACAGAGCGCTACGTGGCGTTACCAATAAAAAAATCTAAACAGCCTACTTACAGTGCAAAGGAATAGTATATTCAAGAATTATTGTAAACGTTGATGTTCTTCGCCAGTAGATACAGCAGATCCTTGGATTATAGGAGCGAGTACGACAGTATATAATGCGGCGTTTAGAAGCTGGTATTGGAGCTAATAGTAGACAGTTCCAGCGTTTCGTTTCGTCATCGGAAGACGACACTTGAAAATAAAAATAAATTTACGACGAAGCTGGAAATTTGAAAACGAAAAGATAGAAACAAAACAAATATGTAAGAACAAAATGTTGTCTACGAGCTTCCAGCAGGCTGGAATAACTGTGGGTCAGCAACTTCTGTCTATCAGTACAGTGAAAAACCACCCAAAGCTTCAAATTTCACTTTTTCATTCACTCGATGTCTAGTTTCGGGCTGAGACCCATTTTCGTAACATCGTAACACAGTAAGAAATGGTATTTCCGAAAATGCAATAAACGATGCCAAAATGAACACAGAAATACCATGTTTTTCTGTGTTACAATGATCTGAAAGGGTGTCCCGGCCTGAAACTAGTCATCGAGTGAATAAAAGAAAGTGAAGTTTGAGACTTTGTACTGGTTTATCGTCGTACGAAAAAAACTACCTGTAAACAAGAAAACAAAAAAATTGACCATATGAATAGATGAACTTTTTACCTCCGTTTTAATTCCTCTATCCATTCCCCAGATGTTTCCCACATATTACTTAAAACCCTGCATATCGTGAAAAGCTACGGGCCTGTAGCACTCCCTTGTGGTACATTTACAATTACTTTTACTCCTGAAAACTTCTCTCTGTACAAGTGGTTCAAATGGCTCTGAGCACTATGGGATCTAACATCTGTGGTCATCAGTCCCCTAGAACTTAGAACTAATTAAACCTAACTAACCTAAGGGCATCACACACATCCATGCCCGAGGCAGGATCCAAACCTGCGACCGTAGCGGTCGCGCGGTTCCAGACTGAAGTGCCTAGAGCCTAGAATTTCAATGAAGTCAACGTCTTTTCTCTGTCAAGACTGTAAACCCTTCACCTAGCTCTCATGTTGCTACTTGACAATTTTCGAGCGACTGACTTGTAAGCTCTGGATCGCTGCTGGCATATTATTAATTTCGCTACTGCTACTTCTTAGAGAGCTTTCCAGCTACCGTGCTTCGCCATCTTCGCCCCCGCTGTTCACTCGTAGACAACGATTCATCATCCGTACAGAAGCGTCTGATCCCACTCTCTCGCCCGCGGCAGTACACAGCTAATTTTCGCTACAGAGCCACACGCGCGCCGCTCTCATTAACGGCGAAAGCGCCTCGGCCCTCGCAGAAAGATGGCCGCCCGCAGCACTTGACGTCTGCTCCGACAGCGCCTAATTTCTTAAGCCGCTTGGCCGGCAGCTGTGTAGCGGGGTAGCGTCCGCCCGCCGGCTTCGGCGCTCCTCGCTACGGCTGATTACGCACCGGCTTAAACCTCTCTCTCCTGACGATGGCGCGCGCCGGAGGTGCAGAAACGCTCCGATCCCTCCTACAAGCTTTCCGCCGCCGGCGCCGCTGTTGTTGCCGTGTTGCTGTTGTTGCTCCGCCGTGAAACGTAATCCCTCTTTGGCGCGGGGCTCCGGCGAACGGGAAAAGCGTACGGAGAGCCCGTATTATTTTCAGGCTCACTCCCCTACCCCCACTCGTCCCACCCCGTTCTACCTGTTGGCTCCCTGGACGTCGGGGCGTAGCGGCCGCTTCGCAATCGGCTTTTGATCAGCGTTTCGAAGCGCCGTTTTGATAACGCGCTAATGAGCTGTCAAATAAAACCTGAAAAGCTCCGCGCTTCCGTGTCTCACCCGGCGGGGAATTCTTCTGAGTGGAGAGCAGCTCATTCGGCACACCAGCAGCTCAACGCCGTGTTCTGTGAACTCGAAGTCTTCCCTTCTCCCGACACAATTTTAAGCTGCCTCGTTCCGTAACGGTCCAGTCACATTGAGAGCACCTGTCAAAAGCCTGAGTAATCACCTTATGGCACGCGGACCGCTACGAGCCGCGCAGGAAGAGATTCAGTGAGTTACCCCACAGGGATGTGGAGCCATGCCGACTCTTGCCGTCAGTGGCGAAAGCAGCCCGATCGAGGTGGTCCCAAAGATTTTCGAACGGGTATAAAAATCGGGAAATTTGGTAGCTAGGGGAGTACGGTGAAGTCATACTGGTGCTCCCTGAACCACACACGAACACTGTGAGCTGTTCGGCACATTGCATTGTCCTAGTCGTAGATGTCATGGTGCTAAATAAAAACGAACTGCATGTAGGGGTGAACATGATACCTATGGATAGATACATACTGATGTTGACATCTTCGGTTGTCAGGTGTTCTGCCAGATACCAGCGGCATACTTGCATGATATTTCGGTAACATAGCTCGTAACCTCCATCAGGTGCGACATGATGACGGCAGTCTCTGGTCGCACTTGACGACTGCAGTCTCTGGTCACGCCTGATGATGTTACGACATATGTTACCGAAACGTCATGCATATATGACTCTAATATCTGGCAGAACACCCAACAACAGAAGATGTCATTAGATCGCCGGGAAAACCTGTGCCCACCAATGATCCTCCATCCGAGATAACGTCCTGAAACTTTTCATTCCCATGAGAAGCCTGGTTCGATTTCTTTAATTTTATTTACACGTCAAGCTCTGCAGGACCAAATTGCGGAGCAAATCTCCAAGCTCATGGAACATGTCGGTACATGAAATTACAACACAAAAACACACAAAAAGAAAATATATATGAACCCAAAAAGAGTCAGTCAATAAGTTTAAGTAAACGCAATCAACAACACAACAAGAATTACGTTAATTTTTCAAGGAACTCCTCGACACAATAGGAGTAACCCATGAGGAAACCCTTAAGTTTTGATTTGAAGGCGCATGGATTATTGCTAAAAGTTTTGACCGGTAGCTTATTGAAATTGGATGCAGCAATATACTGCACACATTTCTGCACAAGAGTTAAGGAAGTCCGATCGAAATATAGATTTTATTTCTGCCGAATATTTACTGATTGAAAGCGTCTTATTCTTAGAAATAAGCTAATATTGTTAACAAGAAATGACAGTAAGGACTATATATATTGTGAGGCCAATGTCAAAACACCAAGACTCGTTAACAGGGGTCAACAACAGATTCGTAACCACGTATTGCCCGAACTACCCGTTTCTGAGCCAAAAATATCCTTTTAGAATGGGAAGAGCTACCCTAAAATATACCATACGACATAAGCGAATGAAAATAAGCAAAGTACACTAATTTTCGTGCCGTAAGATGACTCACTTCAGATACCGTTCGAATAGTAAAATGGCAGCATTAAGTCGTCGAACAAGATCCTGAATGTGGGCTTTCCATGACAGATTACTATCTATCTGAACAACTAGAATTGTGAACTGTTCAGTGTCGCTAATTATATCCCCATTATGTGAAATTAAAACGTCAAGTTTTGTTGAATTGTGTGTTAGAAACTGTAAAAACTGAGTCTTACTGTGATTTAGCGATAGTTTATTTTCTACAAGTCGTGAACATACGTAATGAACTGCACTGTGTGAAACTGGGCCAATGTTGCACACAACATCCTTTACTACCATTCTAGTGTCATTAGCAAACAGAAATATTTTAAAATTATCTGTAATACTAGAGGGCATATCATTTATATAAATAAGAAACGGGAATGGTCCCAACACTGATCCCTGGGGCACCCCCCATTTGACCATACCCCGGTCAGACCCCACATCACAGCCACTCTCAACATTGTGAATAATGACCTTTTGCTTTCTATCGCTAAAGTAAGAGGTGAACCAGTTCTGAGCTATTTCCCGTATTCTGTAATGGTCCAATTTCTGGAGCAATATTTTGTGATCAACACAATCAAACGACTTACTAAAATCAAAAAATATGCCTAGTGTTCGAAAGCTATTGTTTAACCCATCCAGTACCTTAAGGAGAAAATAGAATATAGCGTTTTCAGTTGCTAAACGACTTCTAAAGCCGAATTGTACATCTGATAACAAATCGTGTGATTCAAAATGATCAATTAACATTACATACACAGCCTTTTCAATAGCTTCAGCAAACATTGATGGCAAGAAATAGGCCTCAAATTGTCTACACTATCCTTTTATCCCTATTCATTAAGCGGCCATACTACTGAGTACTTTAATCGTTCAGGAAACTGACCATTCCTAAAGGAAAAATTACAAATATGGCTAAATACAGCTCTAACATACGCAGCACAGTACTTAAATATTCTGCTAGGAACTCCATCATATCCATGAGAATCCTTAGTCTTCAGTGATTTTATTTTTGACTCAATCTCCCTCTTGTCTGTGTCACAGAGGAGTATTCCAGACATCAATCTTAGAAAGGAATTTGCCAAGAAAGTCATATGATTGAAACTTCCTGGCAGATTGAAACTATGTGCCGGACCGAGACTCGAACTCGGGACCTTTGCCTTTCGCGGGCAAGTGCTCTACCATCTGAGCTACCGAAGCACGACTCACGCCCCGTCCTCACAGCCTTACCTCTGCCAGTACCTCGTCTCCAACCTTCCAAACTTTACTGAAGCTCTCCTGCGAACCTTGGAGAACTAGCACTCCTGAAAGAAAGAATATTGTGGAGACATGGCTTAGCCAAAGTCTGGAGCGGAGTGTGCGCTGATATGAAACTTCCTGGCAGATTAAAACTGTGTGCCGCACCGAGACTCGAACTCGGGATCTTTACCTGTCGCGGGCATGTGCATTACCATCTGAAGTTATGATTCCCTGTTGGAACTAAATTTTTATTCATTCACCAGCAACGCTCAGAAAATGATTTCTAAATACTGTACGTACATCGGATTCATCAGCAACAGAAATATTTTTACTACGAACTGACTTTATATCGTCGACCTTGTGATGCTGACCAGACACTTCCTTCACAACTGACCATACGGTTATAATTTTATCCTATGAATTAGCTATTGTATTTGCATATCACATACTCTTTGCCTTCCTAATAACATTTTTAAGTACCTTACTGTACTGTTTGTAATGGGCTACTGTAGCTTGATTGTGACTACTTAAAACATTTTGATATAATTCCCGTTTGGTTCTACATGATATCCTTATCCCACTAGTCAGCCACCCGGTCTTCCTATTACTGCTAGTACCCCGTTTAGTACTTCTGATAGAAAGCAACTGTCAGAGCATGAGAAGTGTGTTAAAGAAAGCATTATATTTATCATCTATGTTATCGGCACTGTAAACATCCTGCCACTCTTGTTCTTTGATAAGGTTTAAAAAACCCTCTATTGCTGTCTGATTTAACTTTCCTAATTGTGGTAAGGTCTTAAGGGACCAAAAGCTGAGTCCATCGCTCCATAAGCTTAGACACTACTAAATATAACTTAAATTGAATTATTCTGAAAATTAATTTGAAATTACTGTCCAGGTATAATTTACATGACGTTTTCTGGAAACATTTATATAAACATTTATGTAGCTAATAATTAAAAATGTAGGTTGCAACTTTTGTGAACATAAAAACTATGAGCATCCTGTCGTTGTACGATTATCTATTGAATTATCTATAGAAAATTGGGAAAATAAAAAATGAAAACAGGAATTTTGTTTACATGAAAATTAAAGCATAATATTAGTTTCACTGTAAAAGGGTTTTTGACTGACGTAATGTGTTCAGTGGATCTAGGCAGTATGGGACTTTACATGTGAGGTCATCAGTCCCCTAGACGTAGAACTACTTCAACCTAACTAACCTATGGACATCAGACACATCCATGCCCGAGGCAGGATTCGAACTTGCGACCGTAGCAACAGCGCGGTTCCGGACTGAAGCCCCTAGAACCGCTCGACCGTAGTGGACGGGTGACTCACTTAAATTACCAACTGTGATCACCAATTTTCATGGTTCAAGATCGATTTGCTAAATGGATCGATACGAGCCGAGCTGGATTAGCCGAGCGGTCTAGGCGCTGCAGTCATGGACTGTGCGGCTGGTCCCGGCGGAGGTTCGAGTCCTCCCTCGGGCATGCGTGTGTGTGTTTGTCCTTAGGATAATTAAGGTTAAGTAGTGTGTAAGCTGAGGCACTGATGACCCTAGCAGTTAAGTCACATGAGATTTCACACACATTTGAACATTTTTGATCGATACGAAAAAATAAAATTATATTATCAGAAAAAAGTTTTCATGATGAAATACATACGAATTATCTTTAAATGTGGAGTATATAATTTAAGTATAAATATTAACTCAAGTCAGGCCGAAATCAATACGGAATCGAACGTTTGAATTGGAGTACGTAAGTCCTGCGGAGGCACGATTGATTGCACCATATTTTATTCGTCTATGCCCGGGGATTGTTCCCTGAAACTTTAGCAATAGTCTTGAGCGACACCGTGTATTTTTCATCGTTCACAGAGTAGAATCGAAATCGAATAGAGCGCTGAGTTATCCCTAAGGTTTACGTAGCAAATTCCGCTATCTTTATTCGGCGGTGTATGTGGTGCAGGCTGTATAAGAGTTTAACGGATCTGTGCCCTGCTGTGTTTAATTTTTGTTTTTGATTATACAATTACTCCTTCTTTTGTCTCGTTGACACTGAATGTCATGCAAACCGAATTATGCTGTGGAATTAATTTATATGTGGAAGCAAATCTTTTCAACGAGTTAACTACACATATATACTTCTCTCCCGCTGCTAGCGTCTAGAAGGTGTTTCGTACGGAAAATTCATCCTGTAATAAAAGCTGTGCTAACGGAAGGGCACCGTTCCGCGGAACTCGTTAATTTTTTTTTTTTTAACTGAATGTTGCAGGCGGCCCTTCGGGCCCTCGCAAACCCTTCCGGAAGGAAATATTTGCGCAAAATTAAATTTCTGTCCGCTCGCGCAGTAGCCATTGCACTTAGCTGCCGGCGGAAGTCAAATGTTTGTCTAGTCTGCAATATAGCGACGTACTTCCTCCGCGCTGCGCAACCCTTTCCGCCTTTCCTCGGAAACCACCCGCGCCGCCCCCGCCGCCGCCACCGAACCTCCCCCTGCGCCTGCTATGCTTCCTTTACCTCCGCCCGCCGCGCGGCAAGTACTAAAACTTCGATTCTTAATCTCGTTGAAAGCCTTTCTCCCCACCACTTACCCCACCTTTCTACAGCCTCCTGCGCGAGATTCTTTCATCGCCTTTATGGACGAAATAGGCCTTTCTCGAACGATCGGCCTCCATCTTCCAATTCGTTCCTCCTCACCTACCTTCAGTCAACGCTACATGCACCTCATTCTGTGACTGGCAACCTCGTTGTAAATTTAGATTGTCTCTTGACCGCAGTCGGTCTGAAATACGGTTTAAACGCTACATTTCCGTTAGTTCCAAAGCTGATTCAGTGTGTCTTATCACTATATCATTTCTCTTAGTGAAGTTGTTCCGTAATTTGCTTTTCAACGCAGTTTCAGTACCTCTGCACAAATTACCCCGTCTAATCTTCAATCTTTTTCTACGACGCCACTTTGCAAAACACTTCTATCCTCCTCTTGGCAGCGTTCTTTATTGCCTGCATCGCTACATGCCCTCCACATTTGCTATCGTCAGCTGATGTGGCCGGTTTATTTCCTAAAAAACAGAAAAAAGGATTGTAACTAGGGCTCTGAAGTTAGGGTTTTTACAATCCGCTCGAGTGAGTCACCGCTGTAAGGGATCTAAAATGGAGGAACCTTCAACATCGCAGCGCATCAGCAATCGTTGGCTAATATACTAAAAAACTAGAAACCCGCCACGATTGCGAAAAAAGTACCTAGTGTTAACCTAGGTTTCAGCGTAGATAACTACACCTTCTTCAGAACAATAAAACCCACAAGTGCCTAGGAAGACCTTTGTCAATGATTAAAAGAATACCATAGCTATTCTTTTTTTTCGTTTATAAATGTATAGCTATGGTGTTCTTTTAATCATTGACAAAGATCATCTTAGGCACTTGTGGGTTTTATTGTTCTGAAGAAGGTGTAGTTATCTACGCCGAAACCTAGGTTAACACTAGGTACTTTTTTCGCAATCGAGACGGGTTTCTAGTTTTTTAATCTAAAATAGAAATTCCCTGCAAGTATCAACTTAACAGTAAAATAAACATAAATGCCTCTCCAGTATCAGACAACGCCACCATGTTAGATGCCCTAAAACATAAGCATACTACTCTTTTTGATCGCTTCCATAATTTCTGTCGTGTGGACGCTACAGTTGTTTTAACTACAAGTTTTACTGTACTTTCGTTAATAACACGATGTCAGGAACGCATTTTCAGACGATTTTCTATTGTTAAATACAAATCTGATCCAGTAATACAATTTCTCCCCGTTAATTTGTATTTGTTATATGTTTCGAATAACCAAGAAAAGAAATTCAAGGGTTGAAGAAAAACGTCGTAACACAACGAACACATTACCATGCGTCATGCGGTGTAGGAAAACCGTTGACAACCAAAAACAAATTACAGCCGTTTCTGAATGGATGAAGACAAGTCACGCATGGTTCAAAACGGACTATTACACCATTCATTCTCCAAGATGTCCGCCCCCGGTAGCTGCATTTTCAGCGTGACGGATTGTCAATCCTCTGGGCCCGGGTTCGATTCCCGGCTGGGTCGGGGAATTTTCTCCGCCCAAGGACTGGGTGTTGTGCTGTCATCCTCATCATCATCATCCTATCATCCTCATCGACTGCAGGTCGCCGAAGTGGCGTCAAATTGAAAGACCGTCACCCGGCGAACGGTCTGCCCGACAGGGGGCCCTAGCCAAACGAATAAATAGAAATAAATAAAGGAAATAAATCTCTAAGATAGCGGCAAAAAGTAGGTAGCGGCGATGGAGGCGGATAGGAATCACTCATCCATTTCTCCAAAGTAGACACAAAGTGCCAACAGTATTGAGGTCTAGTGACAATAATGGCCAGGGGAGATGCGGCAGTTCATCCTCGTGATGACTAAACCAGTCCTGGACGTTGCGAGCTGGGACCTGTGGTCTGGAAACGCAGCATCAGCATTGTGAGAGAAACATTGTCCCATGACATGGACCCGATCATCCTAAGTGGTCTCATAAACCTTGCCAATAGCGCAGTAACCATGGGGCCCATGGAATACCACGATATGGCTACCGAACCCCTCGCCAAGCTTAACTCTTGGCTCGTAAGCTCGGCCAGAAGTTGGAAACGACGTGAAACAAGACGCTCCTGACCAAACCAGTTTCTTCCATTGCTCCACAGTCCAGCTTTTATAGCTTCGGCAACACGTTTTCCTGCTACAGGCATTTGCATCACTTATGAGTGGTTTTGGAAGTTCAGATCGCCGTGCAATTCCCTGCTTATGGAGCTCCCTTCGTGTTTTGGTGCTGACAGAATCTGTGAGTGCGACATTCAGTTCTGCAGTTTGTGGTATTCCTGGCTGTGGGCGCCAGTATTTCATTTTGCTAGAAGCTCGCCTTGATGCAGCTTGATACACGCGAAGTACCATATGGTACAAAAGTGGAGTGAGGTACAAGCGACAGATGGTACAGTATGTACGAGTGCCGTGGGAGAGGCCGCCAGTTGTACTGAACTTGCTTCTCATTGGTCGGCACATTCGGGTGCCAGGCGCCAAAACGCCTAATTTCTCTTATTAATTTTTTATAGCCGGCCTGTGTGGCCGAGCGGTTCTAGGCGCTTCAGTCTGGAAACGCGTGACTGCTACGGTCGCAGGTTCGAACCCTACCTCGGGCATGGATGTGTGTGATGTCCTTAGGTTAGTTACATTTAAGTAGTTCGATTCTACACAGAGTACGCGAAAGAACTTGCCCCCCTTCTAACAGCCGTGTACCGCAAGTCTCTAGAGGAACGGAAGGTTCCAAATGATTGGAAAAGAGCACAGGTAGTCCCAGTCTTCAAGAAGGGTCGTCGAGCAGATGCGCAAAACTATAGACCTATATCCCTGACGTCGATCTGTTGTAGAATTTTAGAACATGTTTTTTGCTCGAGTATAATGTCGTTTTTGGAAACCCAGAATCTACTATGTAGGAATCAACATGGATTGCGGAAACAGCGATCGTGTGAGACCCAACTCGCTTTATTTGTTCATGAGACACAGAAAATATTAGATACAGGCTCCCAGGTAGATGCTATTTTTCTTGACTTCCGGAAGGCGTTCGATACAGTTCCGCACTGTCGCCTGATAAACAAAGTAAGAGCCTACGGAATATCAGACCAGCTGTGTGGGTGGATTGAAGAGTTTTTAGCAAACAGAACACAGCATGTTGTTATCAATGGAGAGACGTCTACAGACGTTAAAGTAACCTCTGGCGTGCCACAGGGGAGTGTTATGGGACCATTGCCTTTCACAATATATATAAATGACCTAGTAGATAGTGTCGGAAGTTCCATGCGGCTTTTCGCGGATGATGCTGTAGTATACAGAGAAGTTGCAGCATTAGAAAATTGTAGCGAAATGCAGGAAGACTTGGTGCAGGGAGTGGCAACTGACCCTTAACATAGACAAATGTAATGTATTGCGAATACATAGAAAGAAGGATCCTTTATTGTATGATTATATGATAGCGGAACAAACACTGGTAGCTGTTACTTCTGTAAAATATCTGGGAGTATGCGTGCGGAACGATTTGAAGTGGAATGATCATATAAAATTAATTGTTGGTAAGGCGAGTACTAGGTTGAGATTCATTGGGAGAGTCCTTAGAAAATGTAGTCCATCAACAAAGGAGGTGGCTTACAAAACACTCGTTCGACCTATACTTGAGTATTGCTCATCAGTGTGGGATCCGTACCAGATCGGATTGACGGAGGAGATAGAGAAGGTCGAAAGAAGATCGGCGCGTTTCGTCACAGGGTTACTTGGTAACCGTGATAGCGTTACGGAGATGTTTAGCAAACTCAAGTGGCAGACTCTGCAAGAGAGGCGCTCTGCATCGCGGTGTAGCTTGCTCGCCAGGTTTCGAAAGGGTGCGTTTCTGGATGAGGTATCGAATATATTGCTTCCCCCTACTTATACCTCCCGAGGAGATCACGAATGTAAAATTAGAGAGATTAGAGCGCGCACGGAGGCTTTCAGACAGTCGTTCTTCCCGCGAACCATACGCGACTGGAACAGGAAAGGGAGGTAATGACAGTGGAACGTAAAGTGCCCTCCGCCACACACCGTTGGGTGGCTTGCGGAGTATAAATGTAGATGTAGATGTAGTTCTAAGTTCCAGGGAACTGATGACCTCAGATGTTAAGTCCCATAGTGCTCAGAGCCATTTGAACCAACCAATTATTTATATACAGGGTGTTTCAAAGAGAATACACGTATTTCGAATGCAAATAATTATTAAACTTTAATAAATACGAATATGAAACTTTACACACATACTTACGAGCCTCTCAAGTTCAGATTACATATTTTCAACATGTCCTCCATCAGCGACACGAACAATGTCACATCGATACTCAAATTCCTCCCATACTCCAGCAAGCATGTCATTCGTCACTGATGTTATGGCAGTACGGATCCGGTTCTTCAGCTCTTCCAGGCCCTGTGGAAGTGGTGGTACGTAAACGTTGTCCTTCACGAAACCCCGCAAGACGAAGTCAGAGGGTGTCAAACCCGATGTCCGTGGAGCCCAGCTGAGACATAAGTCGCCAGCTTCTTGACGACAAATCCAACAGTTCGGAGAAGTTTCATTCAGATATTCACACAGTTGGCGACTCCAATGAGGGGATGACCCGTCTTGTTGAAAACTGTAGTTGTCTTCGTGCAGCCTCGGAAACAATCAGTTTTGTAACACAGCGATATACTGCTGACCGTTAACCGTGTTTCCATCAAAGAAGAGTGGGCCGTAAACGGATGATCGGGATATCGCACAAAACACATTGACTTTGGGCGAATCTCGTGAATGTTTAATGGCTGCATGTGGGTTCTGTAGGCCCCAAATTCGAACACTGTGTTTGTTTACGTGACCACTAACATGGAAACACGCTTCGTCACTGAACACGATGCGTTGTAAGAAAGTGTTATCATTGTCAATAGCATCAAGAATCTCGTTACAAAATGCCACACGTTTGCCATCGTCATTAGTACGCAGAGCTTGTAACAGCTGTAATTTGCGCGGCGTCATAACCAAACGACGTCCCAAAATACGCCAAATTGTTGTTTTTAGGCAGTTGTAACTCCTGACCGGCACGGCGGGTTGACTGTGAAGGCCTGCATTGGAAAGCAGATTGAATTCTTGCAACATTTTCTTCAGGAACACGAGGGCGGCCAAGTCTCTTTCCTTTACATGAGCATCCTGTATCTAGAAACCGTCGATACCATCTGCGAATGTCCCACACATTTGAAGGATCAATTTGGTACCTCAACCTGAAACGTCTTTGGACTGTAATCACGGAATTGCACTTCCTAAACTCGAGAACACAAAATGGTTTCTCCTGCGGAGTAGTCACTTTAAACATATGACGGTTACCAAGCAAACAGACGACAACTGATATCTAGCGGCTTTTAATATAAACTATGTGGGGCGGCGGGTAGAAAATTTACTGTTGTATAAATGTTTCTATTATTTATGCTGTTGTTTTGCCGTTCTCAACACTGGCTCTCTAACTACAATATTGGCAACCAGAAAGTGATTAGCAAAATGTGAAGCCTGTAATTAACATTCCTAGTGCCCACTTCATCTGAGAAACACACTTATAGCTGCAGCTTATAGCTCTGAGAAATTAGGAGATTGTCTGGGATTCATAATCAAAAAACGATTTTCTAAAAATTCTCTGTATTCTGAAAGTCACAGATCCAAAAAAAAAAAAAAAAAAAAAAAAAAAAAAAAAAAAAAAAAAAAAGAATCGACTCAATCTGACTAACAGAGCAGTTCAGAGTCTAATGTGCTGATGCCACTATAACTGTCCAAATTAAATGTTTAAATGAATGCTCGCCATAATTTGATGATGATGTTCATCAAACGACACGCTAAATAATGGTAGAATGTCTGTCCCGCGGCGGCACGTGAAAATACGACATACGCAATCTGAAGATATATCATTAAAGTCATCCCAGAATTAACACTTCTCTCGAAAATGATTTCATGGTTGCGCGTATCCCGAGTAACTTAATACGGCATCGGAGGCTGTTTGTAGCAATGTTACCGACGCGACGCGACTCCCGACACAGGTGGTGTGCTATTCAGCGTCTGGAGGGAACTGGGGCCTTTCTTCCTCGCGCGGCGTTCTTATATATAAAGCCGCGGTGCGGACGGCTAAGGGAACGCCTGATCAAATCGGCTCTCCCGAGTAGCCGCTGGGCTAGTAATGCACCACTTTAAATTACGGAATAAATCATAGCTTCTTTTGCTGATGGCCGATGAAGCTCTCAATTTAAATGTGCATTCAGCACACAGGTAAGTAATCATAATAAAAGTTTGACGTGGCTAAGTTAAATATTTTGGGCGAGAGAATTAATTTAATTACACTACACGCAGTGGACGAGCTCTGAACTTGCCCTTCGGAGATACACTATCGCTATAGTTTTATAGTCATTCAAATGAAACTTCTCACATCTTTATGGCTATAGCGGATCTCCATTCTACTTAAATATAAACATCCTAGCCTTATTTATTAGCCTACTTAATCTATCTTGCTTCCTTAATTTTTAAGACAAAAATCAGAAAATTATGAATTTCAACTAAAATCTTAATTTGTGAGATCCAAAGTACTGTCTCTATTAAATTATTATGAAAAAGGAATCTAAATATAAATTTTTAAATCTCTAGCTCTTTTCTGTTGCGCCAATGATATTTACAGAAAAACGTCCAGATTTCGAAAATGGTTAAAGTTATCGAACTGATATTCAACACACATTAATTTAGTATTACTCCTGACATCCTAGAAACATTTTAGGTTATTTACTTGATTTTTAAAGTATTGCGCAACATTTATGACGTCAGAGCTAGTTACAGCGGACTGGCTGGCACACAATGGAAAGACTGATGTGAATTTTATACAGCGTGAGTAGGCTACAACTAGACTATGTATTCGTTTCTAGTAGCCGAACCGAGGTGCAGCGATCGATAGTTTAGACAAAATAATACTTTTTAATACGGATATTCTTTTTGAAACAACCTGTATTTAACCCAGTTTTCAGTATGACAGTGTCTCATGGTTACCTTATTTGTTTATTAAATTTCACTAGTTTTGAGGACCGTAATAGTAACGATATTGCAACCGAAGTGCTTCGGATAGCTTCGGGTCGCTTTGGCGCGCCTTGGAGGCGAAGTGCTTCCGCTGGGCTAGTCACTCCGTTTTGTTCGTTCCGGAGGGCCGCACGCGTTCCTCTGTTCCGGGCGTTCATAAGGTCCGGTCACGCATTCGTCAGAACCGGACATGTTGTGCTCTGTGTCGGAAGTTGCCAGAATATTAGCCGTACAATTAAGATAGCTATGTCGAGTATTGTAAAGGGCAGTATAAAATCTGTGATTATTTAAAATACAACAAAACATGATACTGTAATGAGAAGTGTCACCTACCATCATTGTCAATACTACAGATCATGGCGTCTGTAGATACGGAGAATTACCTGGGCAAGTGGCATCCCATAGAAAACACAATCACAGATTCGAGATGACAGCACAGGAACCTCCGCCGAAGAAGATCCCACGAGCGGCGAGTTGTCTTCCCCGCTGGGGTCACAGCTTTACAAGACGACAGGTTGGTGGAAATAACGGTTAAGAACTCCATTTTCAGTCTCACCAGCTTCCAGATCTGACTTCAAAAGGACACGCATAATTTATAAGTGACTTTTGCAGGTGTAGTCCTCTTACTTTTCGTCACAATCCCATTCGGTGACCGTCCTTCACCATCAGTCATCATAGACTTTCACCCACGTGACCCAGCGTATGGTGATCCTCCGCTTTCTCTGTATAGGTATATATCTTCAATGCGGTGCCCCTTGCAACACTTCGGCTAACTTTGCTACGGAAACACCCATCATTGCGAGCAACAATAATTTACTCATGTTCGAATTCACTTAGCTCCGACATAATGCACTCACAAATGTGCAGAACACTATTCTGACGATGACTGATACTTAGCCGGCCACTGTGGCCGAGCGGTTCTAGGTGCTTCAGTCCGGAACCGCGCTGCTGCTACGGCCGTAGGTTCGAATCTTGCCTCGGAAATGTGATGGTCTTACGTTAGTTAGGTTTAAGTAGTTCTAAATCTAGGGGACTGATGACCTCGGAAGTTAATTTCCATAGTGCTCAGAGCCATTTGAACCATTTTGATTGATACTTTCAAAGTACTGAGGCGATGGCACTGGTGCCGTTTGTTGTTAAATACAGTACAATAGCGTTACCTGGACGATTGGCTAGCATCTGCATTTGCTATCAATGTGCTAAGCCTCCAGAAATGTCTCAGTTTAAGATGTGAGTCTGTAGATGGTGGCATACAGTATAACTGGCCACTCTTTCCCACCCGAGTTTGGAGTGACACAGTGAGCCGTTGCGTAGGAATTCTTCCTACTTGTTACGTAGAAGTGCTCTCCTAGTTTTATGTCACATTACAGAGCTGTAGCAGCGCCTGCGGATTCTGAGAATGCAATGCAAATGTCAATGTTTTACGTATTGAAACAGGAATAACTTTTTTTTGTGCAACTAATTATTCACATGGGATGCCAGTATGGTGTGTGTGTGTGTTTAAGAAACACCATAAAATGAACTTGTCACACTGATTACGAGAGCGTGGTCTACCATATGACTGCATGGAGAAACACCCCATCGCCAACTGCCGACAACGGCGCACAGGCTACAACTTCAGTGTTAAACCGGTATAGTTTGTATAAGATAGTACATCTTCGGTTTCGCCAAAGATATTCATTTATTTGTTAGTATCAATGTTTCCTGGCATTTTAAAATTACTGAAAGATAGTGTTTGATCTGTAGACTGCTTCTGATGATGTCTGAGTGACTGGTAAGAGACGACTTTTGTTGGCAATGACTTGATTCGTGCCAGAATAAATGTAATTTTCCGTATGTATCTCCTCGCTCACATCACGATCGATTTCTGCTTCGGCACCTCATCTCACTGGCTGCGAAAGCCCGAAATGGCCAACCACCTCCGCTAGTCAGCCTGGGAACCTACCGCTTGCTGCTTACTTCGTGTGTACTGCAGCGCTGATATATTCATTTCACGTATGTGACATGCCAAAACTGGAAATAAAGTACGTTCCTAGCTACAAATACAGGATACCTTACGCCTGGAATGTGATATGAAAAGGCTGCTCGTGGTATCCAGAATTTTCCTTAATACGGAGTGACGGAACCGATATTCCATCTATGTCCTTTTCCTGTACATGCTGAAAACATACTTCGCTGTGTCTGGTCGGTTTCCAGTCTCCCTTTTCACGGCGTTCATCCACAGAGCATTTAGTTGATTAATAGGAAATCTAAAGTCAAATGACAGAAGTAAATCCACTGAAATATAAGTATTCAGTGCATTCAAAATTCATGTACATAAAATGAAATACGGCTTGAATGATTTCACTTACCAATGAAATGCGTATCCATTACACTTCAGACTATAATAAGAATGGATAGTACACACGTAAGTGACGAAAGCTGGCATCTTTGGTTCAAAACAATTTCACGAGAAGGTAATGCTTGGGACAACTAACAAGGCGGGCCATGTCAATTCCCCTTACTCTAGCTCGATGGTCGTTAAGCTCCAAAGTATGCTAAATCACAAGATAAGCAATAAAGGACTATCTCGGTTCCACGTAGCAAATTAAAAAAAACTGCACACTCTACAATAACTGGAAAATTCACTTGAGTTCAGTTTGTTAAGGAAGTGGCTGGCTGTTGAGAACAGAACAGAATATATTCTTCAAATAAAATTACAGACATTGCGCCTCGTAGTGTTAAAATTCGCAACAGTCTTTTCAAATGTTAAATTTAACTGCAGAAGTTTTAGACTGGCAAAATTACAAACGCAGTTCACAACTGAGACTGTATAAGTGCCACCATGTGTTGTAACATAGGTCGTGGGACGCAAGTCTTTTCGGTGTGACGTTGCTGTACCGTCTGGAATGATATGTTATATGATAAGAGATGGGATGCGACCCACCACCATACGACAAGCAACAAGGCAACACAAACCGCGTTTCTGTTCCTGTTTCAATTGCAGTAATGAGCGCCTCTGGAGAGGAAGTTACTGTGGCTTACTTTCATTTAAAGATGAAAAAACTGAAAAAGAATAGGAAGTACCGAGTGCGCCCGTACAGTACTATAAATATCAAACATACTTCTGCTGTGGTTACTCGTGTGGTCGGTCAGCACGAACGAAAATTCCCCATAACCTACAGAAAGATTCCAGACATTCTCCATTGTACGTAGCAATTACACTCATAAATGAAGGATAGTGCTGATACATGGTGAAACAACCCTCTGGTGGGTGCTTTGCGGGCTTAAATCACCTCGGGGTATGACCATGCGGTGCATTTGACCTGCTGTCGTCGCACGGTGGCGCTGGCAGCAGTCCACATACGCAGAGGTGTGTTGGTGCATGTCAGAGTACGGTGCAGCGAGTAAGTGTGCAGATGTATTCAGACGTGCTAATGGTGACTGTGTGTTGAAAGTGGCTCTCAAAACACACATTGATGGCGTTATGAGGGGTAGAATACTAGGGCGACTGGAGGCTGGTCAAACACAGCAGGTCGTTGCACAGGCCCTCAGTGTGCCACAAAACGTGATCTTAATATTATGGCAACGATTCCAGCAGACAGGAAACGTGTCCAGGCGCTACAGTACGGGACGTCCACAGTGTACAACACTGCAACAAGACCGATACCTCACGATCAGTGCCCGCAGACGGCCACGGAGTACTGCAGGTAGCCTTGCTTGGGGTCTTACCACAGCCACTGGTACAGTTGTCTCCAGACACACAGCCTACAGACGACGGAACATACATGGTTCATTCGCCCGGAGACCTGCAAGGTGCATTCCACTGACCCCTGGTCACAGGAGAGCCCGTAAAGCGTGGTGTCAAGAACACAGAACATGGTCATTCGAACAGTGGCCCCAGGTTATGTTCACGGACAAGTCCAGGTACGGTTTCTACAGTGATTCTCGCCGAGTTTTCATCTGGCGTGAACCAGGAACCAGATACCAACCCCTTAATGTCCTTGGAAGGGACCTGTATGGAGGTCGTGGTTTGATGGTGTGGGCTGTGATTATGATTGGTGTACGTACACCCCTGCATGTCTTTCACAGAGGAACTGTAACAGGTCAGGTGTATCAGGACGTCATTTTGTACCAGTAAGTCCGCATTTCGGGGGTGCAGTGGATCTCACCTTTCTCCTGATGGATAATAACGCACGGCCCCACCGAGCTGCCATCGTGGAAGAATACTTTAACTTATAGGATACCAGGCGAATGGAGTGGCCTGCCTGTTCTCCAGACCTAAACCCTATCGATTGCGTCTGGGATGCTCTCGGTCGACGTATCACTGCACATCTTCAAATCCCTAGGACACTTCAGGAGCTCCGACAGGCAATGGTGCAAGAATGGGAGGCTATACCCCAGTAGCGTTTGGGGTATAACAGCTGATCCAGAGTATGCCAACCCGTTGTGCGACCTGTGTACGTGTGCATGGTGATCATATCGCATATTGATGTCGGGGTACATGCGCAGGAAACTGTGGCGTTTTGTAGCAAATACGCTTCGGGACGGTTTTCTCAACTTACGAACAATACCGTGGACTTGCAGATCTGTCTCGTGTGTGTTCCCTACGTGCCTATGCTATTAGCGGCAGTTTTGTGTAGTGCCACGTTGTGTGGCACAACATTCCGCATTTATCCTTAATTTATGAGCATGTGTGTAGTATAAGCTACTCTCACAAGCCACGACACAAATTTTGGACTTATTTCGCGTGTTCAGAAGTTGCTCTTTATAACAGTGAAATTGTATGAATGACATTAAAAGTACCAAGAAAAGTTTATTTTTCGTAAGACCACGTATTATGGAACTTAATTCAATGTGGTACATACACTGATGTGCCAAAAGATTGACCACCTACTTGAAAGCAACGCAATTCAGCAGTGATCCTGCGTGCCATGTATTCGACAAGTACTTCACAGGTTTCCAGAGGTTTATGGCACTAGATAGCTACGCACAGCTCACGCATTTCCGGTAATTTACGGGTGGTTGGTTTGTGGGGGCGCTGCTGGCGCCCGATAGCGTCCCAGTTGGGTTTCATCGGATTCGGACACGCTGAATCTGATAGCCAAGACGTCAGCGCGAGTTCACTATCATACTACTCAAACTATTGCAGCACGATTCTGGTCTTGGGACGCAGACAGTTACCCTGCTGTAAGATGCCGTCGCTGTTGAGGAGGACATCAAGCAGAAGGGGTTACAGGTGTTGTTGCTGTGGTCTTCAGTCCTGAGACTGGTTTGATGCAGCTCTCCATGCTACTCTATCTTGTGCAAGCTTTTTCATCTCCCAGTACCTACTGCAACCTACATCCTTCTGAATCTGCTTAGTGTATTCATCTCTTGGTCTCCCTCTACGATTTTTACCCTCCACGCTGCCCTCCAATACTAAATTGGTGATCTCTTGATGCCTCAGAATATGTCCCACCAACCACTCCCTTCTTCTGGTCAAGTTGTGCCACAAACTCCTCTTCTCCCCAATCCTATTCAATACTTCATTAGTTATGTGATCTACCCATCTAATCTTCAGCATTCTTCTGTAGCACCACATTTCGAAAGCTTCTATTCTCTTCTTGTCCAAACTATTTATCATCCATGTTTCACTTCCATACATGGCTACACTCCATACAAATACTTTCAGAAATGACTTCCTGACACTTAAATCTATACTCGATGTTAACAAATTTCTCTTCTTCAGAAACGCTTTCCTTGCCATTGCCAGTCTACATTTTATATCCTCTCTACTTCGACCATCATCAGTTACTTTGCTCCCCAAATAGCAAAACTCCTTTACTACTTTAAGTGTCTCATTTCCTAATCTAATTCCCTCAACATCACCCGACTTAATTCGACTACATTCCATTATCCTGGTTTTGCTTTTGTTGATGTTCATCTTATATCCTCCTTTCAAGACACTGTCGATTCCATTCAACTGCTCTTCCATCTCCTTTGCTGTCTCTGACAGAATTACAATGTCATCGGCGAACCTCAAAGTTTTTATTTCTTCTCCAGGGTTATAGGTGGTCGCTAACAATGTCCGCGTAGTCCAGTGTTCTCATGGTTGTGGTATCGATAGCTACGATGCCACGGCGTAGGTGCAAGTTCGTAGGTTGGCACTACGACACCGTCGACAGCGCCCTCTAGCTGGCGCTGTGGAGCTCTACGAGCGCCGCTCCAGATTGAGCCCATTTGATGCCGAGCAGACGACCAAGCAACATTGTTTCTACTTCATAGTGGGCTAGCCATTACAGACTTTGTAACCTCAGTTACTTCAATGAGAGTTCGTCCAACTACTAGTAGCTGTTAGCGCTGATACGTGTACGGCTTCGCATCTACGTACTCATCTCAGCCAAAGATAAGTAATAATAATTTGTACATGTTTTAACTTATACCCAATACCGCAGCATTTCACCTTTTCCTGTTCCTTCTCGCTTCTTACATTCGGCCTAACCTTCAGTTTACAGGAGCAGACCCACGCGCCGCCTTCCAGCGGGATACAGAAATGGTCCCTTAGATTACTACCGCAGGTCCCATGGAAGCACAGGTGAATGTCCCCCGCAACATAATACTGCTCGTACCGGCCTGCATCCGTGGCGCGGCGCGCCGTTTGTCTAGATGACTGCGTAACAGGTCACGATTGTCGACTTGGTTTATCAATAAACGGGATTTATCCGTGCAGGTGACAAGATTTCATTGACCCGAAGTCCAGCCTTAATGATCCCTTCTCCACGGTAATGACAGTTGACGATATTGTTGGGTCAAGAGGGTATGACCATGTTCAACACTGATCTCTGACCAGTGCCACTGATGGCTACCTATCCTGCTTCAGAGAGTGGGTAAACCTCCGATCCCTACGTTCTGTGACGAGGTACGGACATCCAACAACCTGTCGCAGCATTCTTCCGTAGATGGTCACGACAATACCACGCGAACAGCCGACCATCTTCGCCATTTCCGAGATGCTCCCTCCCAGGCATTGGGCCACAACAATCTTGCGTATGTCAAAGCCGCTCAAGTCGGCGGATTTTCGCATTTGCGCCATTTATCGTCGCTAGAGTGATTCTCCATTCGTCTTGGTTCCGCTCATATACACTGGTGTCCGGAATTGAAGCAACAATCCGATATTTCCCCGTCCTGTGAATATATTGCAGGCATGGCGTGGCCTGCTCGCTCTCCCGATTTGAATCGCATAGAGCATGTCTGCAGTGCTCTAGGGAGATGGGTTGCATCTCATCAGCATCAACCAGCCACTGTTAAATACTTGCGAGCTCTGCAAGAAGAACGGACGCTATTGCCTGAACATGAGATTGATATCATTCACAGCATGCCCCGTCGTTTGTGAGGCCTAAATTGCTGCCAGAGGTGGTCACACACCATACTGCGCGCATTAACCAGTTGCCGGAATTTTGTATAAATCCGTTAAATTGGAAAAACGAAGAACGTTTTCGTCAAATGTAAATATCGGGTGACTAAGGCCTCCTGTCGAGTAGACCGTTCCCCTGGTGCAAGTCTGTCGATTTGACGCCACTTCGGCGACTTGCGCGTCGATGGGAATGATATGATGTTGGTGAGGACAACACAACACCCACTCCCTCAGCGGAGAAAATCTCTGACCCAGCCGGAAATCCAACCCACCCCCTTACGATTGATATCGTGTAGTGCTGACCACTCAGCTACCTGGGGCAGACAACGTTTTCGGCTACAGTTGTGGTTGACCGCTGTGGCCGAGCAGTTCTAGGCGCTTCAGTCTGGAACCGCGTAACAGCTACGGTCGCAGGTTCGAATCCTGCCGCTGGCATGGATGTGTATGACGTCCTTAGGTTAATTAGGTTTAGGTAGTTCTAAGTTCTAGGGGACTGATGACATCAGATGTTAGGTCCCAGAGCCATTTGAGCCATCTGAAATACACCAGACCGCCAAACAAGCCTCTGCCACTGCAGTTGGTTGTTCATCTCCCTGACGCTTTTCCGCTTACTGAATGCACCAGGGCCGTAAGGCGCTCATGATCTTCCTATCTCCTCTAACCCATCAATCCTCTTTGCTAGGGATCCCAGACAACGAACAGTATTCAACTATTGGCGGAAGGAGTGTTCAGTAGGCTACCTTTTCCATTGACAGACTATATTTCATGAGTGACCTTCGTCTGAATCTGTCTGCCATCCGCCTTACCCGCAATTACTTTCATGTGCTCGTTCCACTTTAAATCTCTCCGTATGCGTACTCATGCGCACACTGGAAATCCAAAAAAAAAACGATACATGCAGAAGTGCCGCAACACGACTTTGCACGGACTCGACCAATGTCTGAAGTAGTGCTGGAGGGAAATGACACCGCGAATCCTGCACGGCTGTCCATAACTCCTTAGAAGTAAGAGGGTGTAGGGAAGCAGCCTACTCACGCCGTAATAAATTCACATCAGTCTTTCCATTGTGTGCCAGCCAGATTCTTTTTCAATAATAATTTAATAGAAACAGTACTTTGGATCTCACAAATTAAGATTTTAGTTGAAATTCATAATTTTCTGATTTTTGTCTTAAAAATTAAGGAAGCAAGATAGATTAAGTAGGCTAATAAATAAGGCCAGGATGTTTATATTTAAGTATAATGGAGATCTGCTATAACCATAGAGATGTGAGAAGTTTCATTTCAATGACTATAAAACTATAGCGATAGCGTATCTCCGAAGGGCAAGTTCAGAGCTCGTCTACTGCGTGTAGTGTAATTAAATTAATTCTCTCGCCCAAAATATTTAACTTAGCCATGTCAAACTTTTATTATGATTACTTACCTGTGTGCTGAATGCACATTTAAATTGAGAGCTTCATCGGCCATCAGCAAAAGAAGCTATGATTTATTCAATGACAAAGTGGTGCATTACTAGCCCAGCGGCTAGTCGGGAGAGCCGATTTGATCAGGCGTTCCCTTAGTCGTCCGCACCGCGGCTTTATATATAAAAACGCTGCGCGAGGAAGAAAGGCCCCAGTTCTCTCCAGACGCTGAATAGCACACCACCTGTGTCGGGAGTCGCGTCGCGTCGGTATCATTGCTACAAACAGCCTCGGATGCCGTATTAAGTTACTCGGGATACGCGTAACCATGAAGTCATTTTCGAGTGAAGTGTTAATTCTGGGATGACTTTAATTATCGATCTTCAGTGTGCGTATTGTCGTATTTTCACTTGCCGCCGCGGGACAAACATTCTACCATTATTTAGCGTGGCGTTTGATCAACCTAATCATCAAATTATGGCGAGCGTTCATTTAAACATTTAATTTGGACATTTATAGTTGCATCAGCGCATTAGACTCTAAACTGCTCTGTCTGTTAGATTGTGTGGATTCTTTTGTTTTCATCTGTGACTTTCAGAATACAGAACGTTTTTTCACGACCGTTTTTGATTATAAATCCCAGACAATCTCCTAATTCATCAGAGCTATAAGCTGTAACTATAAGTGTATTCTCAGATGAAGTGGGCACTAGGAATTCTAATTACAGGCTTCACGTTTTGCTAATCACTTTCTGGTTGCCAATATTGTAGTTAGAGAGCCAGTGTTGAGAACGCCGAAAGACAGCATAAATAACCTAAATAATAGGAACTGGTTTTACATTCTACAAACCTAACATTTATATAAACAACATAAAATTGACATAATTCCACCCGCCGCCCCACAAGGGGGTGGAGATCCCTTCTGAACAGCACCTTGCAAGGCATTCCAGATGTGATCAATAGCGAATGCATAATGGACATTAATGGATGCAGGTTATCAGACAAGCGGCTTACTTGAAACTTCCTGGCAGATTAAAACTGTGTGCCGGACCGAGATTCGAACTCGGGACCTTTGCCTTTCGCGGGCAAGTCCTCTACAAACTGAGCTACCCAAGTACGACTCACGACCCGTCCTCACAGCTTTAACTCTGCCAGTACCTCGTCTCCTACCTTCTGCAAGGTTCGCAGGAGAGCTTCTGTGAAGTTTGGAAGGTGGGAGACGAGGTACTGGCAGAATTGAAGCTGTGAGGACGGGTCGTGAGTCGTACTTGGGTAGCTCAGTTTGTAGAGCACTTGCCCGCGAAAGGCAAAGGTCCCGAGTTCGAGTCTCTGTCCGGCACACAGTTTTAATCTGTCAGGAAGTTTCATATCAGCGCACACTCCGCTGCAGAGTGAAAATTTCATTCAAGAGGCTTACCTACGTGTCACTTGTCACAGTCGTATCTAGACGTATCACGGGTCCCATATGGCTCCAACTGTACAAGCCCCACACCATTACGGAGCCTCCACCAGCTTGAACAGTCCCCTGCTGACACGCAGGGTCCATGTATTCTTGAGGTTGTCTCCATATCCGTACACGCCCGTCCGCTCGATACAATTTGAAGCGATTCTCGTCCGACCACTCAACATGTTTCCAGTTATCAACAGCCCAATGTCGGTATTGAGGGTCCCAAGCGAAGCTAAACGATTGTATAACCTGCCACTGTAGCAGCAGTAACCGATCTAACAACTGCGCCAGACATGTGTTGTCTCATATAGGCACTGCCGACTGTAACGCCCTATTGTGCCTGTTTATATATCTCTGTATTTGAATACGCATGCCTATACCAGTTTCTTTGGCGATTCAGTGTATTTTATGGAAGTAACGGCTTCCCGCTATCGTTATGAAATCGTATAACCATACAAGAACGGGTATTCCTGCCCACGTGTACTCAATTCTTTACGTGTGTTTATATTGACAATTGCCAATCGTCCCATTATGCGTCAGTAGCAACTTCTGCATACACGGCAGCGTCATTCGCTAAAAGCCTATTATATATTGTGGAAAGTACGAGGGCAGTTCAATAAGTAATGCAACACATTTTTTTTCTGAAACAGGGGTTGTTCTATGCAGCATTGAAATACACCAGGTTATTCCCCAATCTTTTAGCTACACAACACTATTTTTCAACGTAATCTCCATTCAATGCTACGGCCTTACGCCACGTTGAAATGAGGGCCTGTATGCCTGCACGGTACCATTCCACTGGTCGATGTCGGAGCCAACGTCGTACTGCATCAATAACTTCATCATCCGCGTAGTGCCTCCCACGGATTACGTCCTTTATTGGGCCAAACATATGGAAATCCGACGGTGCGAGATCGGGCCTGTAGGGTGCATGAGGATGAACAGTCCACTGAAGTTTTGTGAGCACCTCTCGGGTGCGAAGACTTGTGTGAGGTCTTGCGTTGTCATGAAGAAGGAGAAGTTCGTTCAGATTTTTGTGCCTACGAACACGCTGAAGTCGTTTCTTCAATTTCTGAAGAGTAGCACAATACACTTCAGAGTTGATCGTTTGACCATGGGGAAGGACATCGAACAGAATTACCCCTTCAGCGTCCCAGAAGACTGTAACGATGACTTTACCGGCTGAGGGTATGGCTTTAAACTTTTTCTTGGTAGGGGAGTGGGTGTGGCGCCACTCCATTGATTGCCGTTTTGTTTCAGGTTCGAAGTGATGAACCCATGTTTCATCGCCTGTAACAATCTTTGACAAGAAATTGTCACCCTCAGCCACATGACGAGCAAGCAATTCGGCACAGATGGTTCTCCTTTGCTCTTTGTGGTGTTCGGTTATACAACGAGGGACCCAGCGGGAACAAACCTTTGAATATCCCAACTGGTGAACAATTGTGACAGCACTACCAACAGAGATGTCAAGTTGAGCACTGAGTTGTTTGATGGTGATCCGTCGATCATCTCGAACGAGTGTGTTCGCACGCTCCGCCGTTGCAGAAGTCACAGCTGTGCACGGCCGGCCCGCACGCGGGAGATCAGACAGTCTTGCTTGACCTTGCGGCGATGATGACACACGCTTTGCCCAACGACTCACCGTGCTTTTGTCCACTACCAGATCACCGTAGACATTCTGCAAGCGCCTATGAATATCTGAGATGCCCTGGTTTTCCGCCAAAAGAAACTCGATCACTGCCCGTTGTTTGCAACGCACATCCGTTACAGACGCCATTTTAACAGCTCCGTACAGCGCTGCCACCTGTCGGAAGTCAATGAAACTATACGAGACGAAGCGGGAATGTTTGAAAATATTCCACAAGAAATTTCCGGTTTTTTCAACCAAAATTGGCCGAGAAAAAAAATGTGTTGCATTACTAATTGAACTGCCCTCGTATTTTCCTATATCACTCTCTTGGACTACACCCAAAGTTCCTTTTAAGTCTCTCGACTCCTCTCCGTTGAGAGTGAAATGCTCTTTCCTGCTTGGTAGAAACTGTTGAAACCAGTCACGCAGTTGGTCCGATATTCCGTATTTAGTTCATTAGACAGGAGTGCGGAAAAGTACGGAACGCCTTCCAGAAGTCAAAGAACGCACAATCAACTTGGACGTCGCTACCTACTGTTTCTCGTGTCTCGCGGACGAACAGACTGAGATCGGTTTCGCATGATAGCTTTTGAAACTTCTTGGCAGATTAAAATTGTGTGCCGGTCCGAGACTGGAACTCAGGACCTTCGCCTTTCGCGGGCAAGTGCTCTGCCATCTGGGCTACCCAAGCACAGCCTTACTTCTGCCACTATCTCGTCTCCTACTTTCCAAACTTGCCCGCGAAAGGCAAAGGTCCCGAGTTCGAGGCGCGGTCCGGCACACAGTTTTAATCTGACAGGAAGTTTCATATCAGCGCACATTCCGCTGCAGAGTGAAAATCTCAGTGTGGCCACGATAGCTTTTTTCGGAATCCATGTTATTTCCTACAGATGTGATACGTCCACTTTATTATTATTATTATTATTATTATTATTATTATTGTAAGTTATTTCGAGTACTGGCGAGACGAATAGAGGACAACTGTTCGCGGATTTCGTAACTTATTAACGCTTGATACGATACAAGCATAACTAGGGAAATTTTAGACACTGCAAAAACAATCGTATTATTGCCAAAATGTTCGTGGCCTCAGCTATTTTGGTGGTCTGCGTAACATCCAAATATAGTGAAAGGTTAGAGGACAGAAAGTTTGGGGAGTCAGGGGTGAACCGTACGAGTTGCAGCAAATGGTGTGTCCAGGAATTCTGCGTTACGTGGGAAGGGGAACGAAATTGTCCGAGTAATAACTTTCGCGGGAAGGACACGGCGAACAGAGGCGCTTCGCCATGAGCGTACCGTGATCCTGGCCGTGGAAGCGGACGCATCCCTGTGTGAATAAACGGCCACATCAAAACACGACGAGAATTCCCTTAAGCCCTTCCCTTCACCCTACTGCACCTGAATGGACGCTCTTGTGTATTCTAGGCTGAAAGGGAGCGGGGCAAAAAAAAAAGAAAAAATTCGCAAGAGGTAATTTTGCGGAGTCGCGGGACCTATTCGCCGGACGCGCAGAGGTCGTGCGGTCTGCGTTTGTGCTACGCATTCTTTTTCAATTTCTTTCTCTCCTTTTTTTTAAAAAAAAAATAGTATTTAGTCTGAAAGAGTTCGTGCCCGGCCGCCATGCGTCCTCTTTGATGCCACTAACTGGTCACTGTGGTGGGGCTAACAGTCTCGCTATTGAGGGACGGAATTGCTCCACACATTCCGACTGTGTGCACTGCAAAAGTGAAAATGTAAATTAATAAATAGGTAAAAAAAAACTTTAAAGGAAATGCAGCTGCCGTTCTGAAAGATATAGCCTCGCCTCACCGAAGAATGGGGTGAGTGGTGATGTTACAATTTAACAACTCTCTCCCCCGACCTGTGACGGACTTTCCTTTGATGAAGACGCTCTTCTGTTTAAGCTCCCCCCGCCCCCAGGACAACCACTGCCCCAGCAGGACGGATCTGAAACCGCGGATGTTACGCGAATGGCGCCCTTTTAATGGCTTTCGCTGCAACTCTGCCCAGGGGTCGAGGGGGGGACGAAGCATCATACAGACAAGAGCCGAAAAAGTATCTCTCGGTAGCCTGTAGCGGTAACCTCCCAACGACTTCTGAAACAGGAAAGTCGTATATTGCAGTTTCTAGACGTCAGACGCGTTGCTGGGAAATTGCAGACGGAAAGGTAGCTCACGTGGAGGAAGGTTTCGATGAACGCAGAACTATACCTACACTGTATGGTAATGCTGTCCAGTCGCATTAAGGGGGGGTAGGACGTCAAACGGGCCAACTTGGACCAGGAGAGGCACCACAGGACGTTTAAGTTTTCACTGACTACACTTTTAAAGATAAATTCATAAAACTTTGTCAGCATGACCAGAAAGGATTCAGGATTCACACTCATAGCAGTGGAAGTTCAAAACCATAACAAAATATATATTTTTTTTACATGTGTAATTTCATTAGTTTTTCATTCACTATTGCCTGCATTAAGCTGCTTTTCTTCATAAGTAAGAGATTCTTCGATCAATTTTCCACAGCATGCAAACCATACTTACAGGTGCATGAAACTGTAGAATTTATTTATTTTAGGAGAAAGTGAATGACCTGTTACATTTTAAATAACTCAAATTTTATAGTTAATTATCTCAATTTTTACCACGTTTTTTTTAATAGATTTGGAAAATTCTAAAGCTGGATAAACCTGTAAGTATGGTTTGCATACTGTGCAAAATTCATCGAAAAGTGTACCTATAGCAACAAATGCAGCCAACAGTAAGTTGTAAAGTTGATGCATTAAGTTGTTCTGAAAGCGGTGCTGATATTCAAGATAATAAAAGCGGGTTAAAAGCTGTGAATTATCTGGTGAAGTTCTTTACATTACTGAGCAACTGTTTCACCAGGTAACCAGTCTAGTTTACCAAATTGCCAACCAGACTAACATTAATTATAATCTTTTAATAGTTATATATATATATATATATATATATATATATATATATATATATATATATATGTATGTATATATATACACTCCTGGAAATTGAAATAAGAACACTGTGAATTCATTGTCCCAGGAAGGGGAAACTTTATTGACACATTCCTGGGGTCAGATACATCACATGATCACACTGACAGAACCACAGGCACATAGACACAGGCAACAGAGCATGCACAATGTCGGCACTAGTACAGTGTATATCCACCATTCGCAGCAATGCAGGCTGCTATTCTCCCATGGAGACGATCGTAGAGATGCTGGATGTAGTCCTGTGGAACAGCTTGCCATGCCATTTCCACCTGGCGCCTCAGTTGGACCAGCGTTCGTGCTGGACGTGCAGACCGCGCGAGACGACGCTTCATCCAGTCCCAAACATGCTCAATGGGGGACAGATCCGGAGATCTTGTTGGCCAGGGTAGTTGACTTACACCTTCTAGAGCACGTTGTGTGGCACGGGATAATGCGGACGTGCATTGTCCTGTTGGAACAGCAAGTTCCCTAGCCGGTCTAGGAATGGTAGAACGATGGGTTCGATGACGGTTTGGATGTACCGTGCACTATTGAGTGTCCCCTCGACGATCACCAGTGGTGTACGGCCAGTGTAGGAGATCGCTCCCCACACCATGATGCCGGGTGTTGGCCCTGTGTGCCTCGGTCGTATGCAGTCCTGATTGTGGCGCTCACCTGCACGGCGCCAAACACGCATACGACCATCATTGGCACCAAGGCAGAAGCGACTCTCATCGCTGAAGACGACACGTCTCCATTCGTCCCTCCATTCACGCCTGTCGCGACACCACTAGAGGCGGGCTGCACGATGTTGGGGCGTGAGCGGAAGACGGCCTAACGGTGTGCGGGACCGTAGCCCAGCTTCATGGAGACGGTTGCGAATGGTCCTCGCCGATACCCCAGGAGCAACAGTGTCCCTAATTTGCTGGGAAGTGGCGGTGCGGTCCCCTACGGCACTGCGTAGGATCCTACGGTCTTGGCGTGCATCCGTGCGTCGCTGCGGTCCGGTCCCAGGTCGACGGGCACGTGCACCTTCCGCCGACCACTGGCGACAACATCGATGTACTGTGGAGACCTCACGCCCCACGTGTTGAGCAATTCGGCGGTACGTCCACCCGGCCTCCCGCATGCCCACTATACGCCCTCGCTCAAAGTCCGTCAACTGCACATACGGTTCACGTCCACGCTGTCGCGGCATGCTACCAGTGTTAAAAACTGCGATGGAGCTCCGTATGCCACGGCAAACTGGCTGACACTGACGGCGGCGGTGCACAAATGCTGCGCAGCTAGCGCCATTCGACGGCCAACACCGCGGTTCCTGGTGTGTCCGCTGTGCCGTGCGTGTGATCATTGCTTGTACAGCCCTCTCGCAGTGTCCGGAGCAAGTATGGTGGATCTGACACACCGGTGTCAATGTGTTCTTTTTTCCATTTCCAGGAGTAATATATATATATATATATATATATATATATATATATATAGAGAGAGAGAGAGAGAGAGAGAGAGAGAGAGAGAGAGAGAGAGAGAGAATTTAAATAAAAAGAAATAAATCAGTTTAAATTTGGACACTTTAACACTGATCATTGTTCCGTTAAAATTTTAGCATATTAAACTTGATTCATAACTAAACTGGTGCCTTGTTTAGGATTAAGAAAATGTGAGTTTGTAATCTTACAGAACACATCAAATATGGAGCCAAGATTGGGAGACTGCATACAACACTGCATTCATAAAATAACACACGAAGAATGATGGAACATATGCAAGAGGAAATTAACCACAACCAACTGAATCAATTTTCAGCCAAAGAAGTTACGTTCGTAGCGCAATCCTGTCCGTCATGAAATTACCACACACTGGTATACTAAATTCATACTAACTGTCTGTGAAATCTTCCCGAAAAGAATAGCTGAGGGCTACTTTGATGATTGCACTACATGCTTCACGTGGTCACCTTGGTTACATCGAAACGCAATTTACAAAATAAAAACCTCGAACTGGTCACTATCGGCTTACTATTTACCTGATGGGTCAAACAATTATATAAGCACGTGGTACTGGTCTCACAAAGTACAACCCACGTGGGTTGAACATAAAGAAAAGTTGCTGTATTGAAAAATATTGTCAAGACGAGACGTTATAATCTCACGCACATTCGCATTTAAGATTGATGATCTTAGAGTTACTGATCAACACGTGGTTCCACTTTACTCACAAATTAGTGATGAAGCAACTACTGGAAGATATTCTGAACTTCACACTCGAATTACACTGCCTTGCAATTTAAGATAACCTGAAATAAAGGTGATTAAATTTTCAGTTAGGCTGAACTTAAGATATCCATTGTCCTACGGACAATGCAGAGACGCACTTAGCCAGAGATCTTACCACTTCGCTGCATATGTTACCAGTCATGTGACAATACTTATCGTGAATCTGACGCCCAGCGCAAAGTTCCAGGCGACTGGAAAAAATCGCAGGTGTCTCCTGTGTATAAGAAGGGTAAAACAGCAGACCCACAAAATTACAGACCAATATCCCTAACTTCGGTTTGCTGGAGAAGCCTTGAGCACATTATCAGTTCGAATACGATAAACTTTCTTGAGACTGAGCAGCTTATGTTCAAGAATAAACATGGTTTTAGAAAGCACCGCTCGTCCCAAATTCGGTTCAAATGGCTCTGAGCACTATGGGACTTAACATCTATGGTCATCAGTCCCCTAGAACTTAGAACTACTTAAACCTAACTAACCTAAGGACAGCACGCAGCACCCAGCCATCACGAGGCAGAGAAAATCCCCGACCCCGCCGGGAATCGAACCCGGGAACCCGGGCGTGGGAAGCGAGAACGCCACCGCACGACTACGAGATGCGGGACCCAAATTCGGCTTTCTCTTTTCTCACATGATACACTGAGAGCTATGGAGGAAGAGCAATAGGCATATTCCATATTTCTAGGTTACCGGAAAGCATTTGAATCGGAGATGTGGTGTCACCGCCAGATACCACACTTGCTAGGTGGTAGCCTTTAAATCGGCCACGGTCCGTTAGTATACGTCGGACACGCGTGTCGCCACTACCAGTGATTGCAGACCGAGCGCCGCCACACGGCAGGTCTAGAGAGACTTCATAGCACTCGCCCCAGTTGTACAACCGACTTTGCTAGTGATGGTTCACTGACATAATACGCTCTCATTTGCCGAGACGATAGTTAGCATAGCCTTCAGCTACGTCATTTGCTACGACCTAGCAAGGCGTCATTATCAGTTGCTATTGATATTGTGAAGAATGTACAGACAAGAGCTACGTTCAACACTGATGGATTAAACTTAAGTATTCCACAAAGTACCACCTTTTTTATGAAGTCTGAATTCCTTGTCCTGTTCCAGACCTCACGCCAGCCTGCGTGAGCTTAAACGCGTGCCTTTCGGCTTCCTCCAAACTCCGTGGGTTGGCTCCTGCCAATCCACAACAATACGGAGACCCATTGCACACTGTCAACGAAGGTACAAGCATATGGAGTAAGTTCACAGACATATGCATGGCTGGAAGGCTTCTTAAGTAATCGAACTCAGTATGTTCTCCTCGACTGCGAGTGTTCATCGGAGACAATAGAATCGTCAGGAGTGCCCCAGGGAAGTGTGATAGGACCACTGTTGTTCTCTATATACATAAATGATTTGGCGGACAGGATGGACAGCAATCAGCGGTTGTTTGCTGATGATGCCGCAGTATACGGTAAGGTTTCGAAGTTCAATGACTGTACAAAGATACAAGACAGATAAAATTTGTACTTGGTGTGATGAATCGCAGCTAGCTTTAAATGTGAAAAAATGTAAGTTAATGTTGATGGGTTGGAAGATCAAACCTGTGATGTTGGGATACAGTATTAGTAGTTTCCTGCTTGACACAGTGAAGTCGTTTAAATATCTGGACGTAACGTTGCTACGCGATATGAAATGGAACGAATGTGTGAGGGTTGTGGTAGGGATGGCGAATGGTAGACTTCGGTTTATTGGGAGAATTTTATGAGTCTATGGTCCACACGTAAAGGGAGCCGCATACAGGTCGCTATTCTTGACTACTGCTCTGGTGTTTGGGATTCGTACCAGGTCGGATTGAAGGAAGGCATCGAAGCAGTTCAGATCCAGGCTGATAGATTTGTTACCAGTGGGTTCGAGCACCACGATAGTCTTACGGTGATGCTTCTGGAAATCCAAGGTAATCCCTGGTGGGAAGACGACTTTCTTTTTGGGGCACACTATTGAGAAAATAGCTGTCAAAAGGTCAAAGAAAGATTCTTTTAACGAATTTAAAAGCGATATTTTATCTGCAGATTCTGAAAATAACCCAAAAATTTTGGTCGTACGTAAAATCTATGAACGCTACAAATAATTCAATACCTTCTCTTGGTGACAGTACTGGTAACTGATGATGATAAACAGAAGTCCGAAATACTAAAGCTAGCTTACAAAAACACGTTTACGGTAGACGATAGACGACTGCAGCACCATTCCCCCTTTCAATTACCGAACAAATGCAAGGATGGCTGACATAGTGTTTAGTGTATCTGGAATTGTAACACAGTTAAGATCCTTAGACGCCAGGAACGCATCTGGTCCAGACAGTATCCCCGTAAGATTTTATGTTGACTGGGCTACAAATATAGCACCATTCTTATCCATCATCTATCAGAGATCATTGGAACAGCGGAAAGTTCCACGGGATTGGACGAAGGCCCAGGTGGTAGCAAGCTATAAAAAGGGTAGATAATCGGATGCACATAATTACCCGCCAATTTCACTAACATCATTTTGTTGTGGAATCATGGAAAATATTTTGTGTTCAAAAATAATGACCCTTCTGGACTCTGAGAAGCTCATCTGCGGATGCCAGCACGGTTTTAGGAAACAGCGCTCATGCGTGACATAGCTGGCCCTCTTTGTGCATGATACACAACAGGCGCTAGATACCGGCTCCCAGGCTGATGCCATATTCCTCGACTTTCGAAAGGCGTTCGACTCAGTTCCATACTGTCTACTGCTCCAAGAAGTGCGCACTTACGGTCTATCCGATGACATATGCGGTTGGATAGGTAGTTTTCTAACAGACGGGGTGACTTCAACAGAAACAAGCGTAACTTCAGGTGTGCGCCAGGGCATCGTAATAGGTCCGCTCCTTTGTACGATTTACATAAACGATCTCGTTGATGGTATTGACAGCGGCATTAGACTGTTTGCCGATGATGCTGTAGCCTATAGGAAAGTAGTATCACGCGAAAGTTGTGAACAAATCAATGAGGATTTGCAGAAAATAAATGCGTGGTTTAATGAGTGGCAGTTATCTCTCAATATTAGTAAGTGTAACCTACTGCGTATAACAAGGCAAAAATCCCCTTTAATGTACGAGTACAAAATAAATGCCCAGTCTTTGGAAGCGGTAACATCCGTCAAGTATGTGGGTGTGACTATTCGAAATGATCTCAAATGCAATGATCAGATTACACAAGTAACGGGCAAGGCGAACTCTAGATTACGGTTTATTGGTAGAATCCCAAAGCGATGCAGTCCTTCAACAAAGGAAATACCTTACCATACGTTAGTTCGTCCAGTCTTAGAGTACTGTTCGTCTGTATGGGAACTTTACCAGTTGGGTCTCATTCAAGAGAATGAGAAGGTCCAAAGAAGAGCGGCATGATTCGTGACTGGTACATCTAGCCATCGCGAGAGCGTTAGAAATCTCATAGAAAGTTTGTAAAGGGGCACACTTGCAGATAGACGGCGCGCTAAACAGAAGGGGCTGCTCACTAAATTCCGAAATTCGATCTTCACTGAGGATGCAGAGCATAATTACCACCAACTTTCAAATCGCGCAATGATCACCATTCAAAGATAATGGAAATTAGAGCTCGTACTGAGGCGTTCAGACAGTCGTTTTTCCCCCGCGCGATCCGCGAGTGGAACAGAGGTGGGGAAATATAACTTTGGCGCGAATTGTGCCCTCCGCCACACGCCACTTGATGGCTAGCGGAGTATATGTAGATGTAGAAAATTTACAATCGATTGTCTCTCGCTCTATTTGCGGGTGTTGAACAGGGGAGGGAATGAGTAGTAGTGGTACAAGGTACTTTCCGCCAGGCACCGTATGGTGGCTTGCGGAGTATCTGTGTAGCTGTAGGTAGTACCGTGGTGCCATTTTTCAACACAACAATGCTCGTACATACATGGCACGTGTCTGCGTGATGTCGAGGTACTCCCATGCCTTACAAGATACCCAGATCTGTCGGCGACAGAACACGTGTGGGGCCAGCTGGGGCGTCGGCTACACTCGACTGCCGGTATCCAGAATATCAAGGACCTGTTGAAGCAGTCATGGAGCAGCTTGTCTCACTCTTCCAAACCGAATCAGTGTGCGCATCCAGGCCAACCGGTTTGCCCATCATAGTGATAAATGGGCCAAATGTTCTTTTCTGAATTGGACTCGATTTTGTAATCGATGAACTAATATCACATAGCTACTCAACCCACGAAGTTCCGTTCCTCCTCTGCTTCTGGGTGCCTCATCAATTTTTCTGTCCCCCCTGGTAGCTGCGTGATCAGCGCGAGGGAATGTCATACCTAACGCCCCGGGTTCGATTCCCGGATGTGTCGGAGATTCTCTCCACTCAGGGACTGGGTGTTGTGTTGTCCTTATTACCATCATTTCATCCCCATCGACACTCAACTGGAAGGACTTGCACCAGGCAAACGGTCTACCCGACGGGAAGCCCTTGGCACACGGCATTTCCGTATCAGTTTTTCTCTGGCAGTGTAGAACCAGCTGTGTTCCTATGAACTCTGTCAGCTACGTTGCAGTTTGTAACCCCAGCAAGCCAAACAACAGAGAGTGCAGATGGACACCAGATTTCGCATTTGGCACTCCCCACTGATAAACCAGTCGCGGCGGCTTTCTAAACGCCGTTTGAAAAGCGAGAAGGAGTGATAAGGCAGAGCCGGGACTGTCTCAAAGCAACCCGTGCTTCAATAGGCGCACCTTGCTGTGAAAGGCCCCCTCTTGGGCAGGAGTTACAGATAAGTCTGCGGTGGCGTTTAATGAAAGGACAATGCAGATCAAATGAATCCGGAGAGACGACCAAGCGCTCTGCTTTTCAAAGCAATCTCTGCTACTGATTTTAATCTACAGAGCTGAAACCGTATTACCTGCATATTTCACTTCAGACGCGGCGCCGTTCTGAAGCTGCTCTCCGGGTGAAACTGGCTTCTGATCTCAAAAGCCCCTACAGTGAACCGCCCCTTCTCTCCGCACGTTCGCCTCCGGAACACGAGATCTTAAAAAAAGCGAATACACATTGTCCACAGATGACCTCGGTGCGATAATGCCCTTGTCTACACCTACGCTTTCATACACGGGCTGAAAACCATTGCGAAGTCGTCGAAGAGAGTATTTATCACGGTACTACCTACAAGGGTCTCTCTCCGTTCAAACCGCGCGTGAAATGAAGGAAAATTAGCTGCTAAAATGTCTATGTGCGCCCTGTCTGATATCTTCTTCATTTAATCCTGTCTCCTGAAAATTTCAGTAGGCTTTCGGGAGATACTTACCATGTATCTGTCAGCCTCGGAACCTCCCACACCGTTTGGTATATACCTACCATCGATCGTGTTCAAGTACACCTAATTACATGAAATTTAATCAGATTCGTTTTTCTAATTACCGCTACCAGTCACAAACTTTGTCAACTATTGTATTACTTATTTATTTAGCGATATGTTTCGAGGTAATACCTCTTCTTCAGGCTAAATGGCATTACAAAAACAACTTTACAATAAGGTCACACTGGTATAACATAGTCTTTTCGTAAATGCTGTGGTCATCTTTGTTCTTCTGGAGTGGCAGTCTCGTTGTGATGCTCTGGGGTGTTTCCATTTCCGTGGCTCTCTTGGTCAGTGTTCACAACCGGTCACTAACATAGCAGGAACTTGGAAACACCATCGCAAACAGTTCTTCAGTGCAGTGGACAATATGGCAGTCGAAATACAGCTCGTTTCGATTTGAAGAAAATGGTGAGTGACCGTTACAAGACGTTTTCGTGCAAACGTCAGTCCAGATTCCAAAGTGACATCGCCTCTTATTAAGTTTTCTCTTCTTCCACAGTATGACCAAAGCATTTACGAAAAGACTATGTAACACCAGTATGATCTTATTGTAAAGTTGTTTTTGTAATGCCATTTAGCCTGAAGATCAGGTGTTACCTCGAAACATGTCGCTAAATAATTAGTACAATAGTTGACAAAGTTTGTCACTGGTAGCGGTAATTTAAAATAAGCTTTACATATTTTTTGAGACAGCCACCGTCGAAAAATAGTTAAGATGGCTTCAAATTCAATCAGTTCTGTCTGAAGCTCATGGTCGCGCGGTCGCGTTCTCGCTTCCAGAGCACGAGGTCCCGGGTTCGATTCCCGGCGGGCTCAGGGATTTTCATCTGCCTCGAGATTACTGGGTGTTTGTGTTGTCCTCATCATTTCAGCATCATTCATGAATGTGGTGAGACTGGACTGAGCAAAGTTTGGGAATTTGTACGGGCGCTGATAACATCGCAGCTGAGCGCCCCACAAACCAAACATCATCATCGTCAGCATCATCAGCATCATCATCATCATCATCATCAATCAGTTCCGAGCAAATTAACCCAAGATGATACGGAAAAATTGAACATATAATCGTTATTATGTGACCTGAGGATACGTTGTCCTAATAACGATGGGGTACGAACGAGAGTAACTGTAAAGATTAATTTTCGTCAGATACTCGGGTTAGTTATTAATTTCGAAATTGCAATTGACCAAAAACTTGATTATTGGGCTAAATAGTACAGTCGCTAGTCGTAAGGTGGACAACAGCTTTTTATACTGAGTTAAACTGAACTTAACTCAATTAATAATTTACAGTTATTACAAAAATTGGCTCTAAGCACTATGGGACTTAACATCTGAGGTCATCAGTCCCCTAGACTTAGAACTACGTAAACCTAACTAACCTAAGGACATCACTCACATCCAAGCCTGGGGCAGGATTCGAACCTGCGACCATATCAGCTGCGCGGTTCCGGACTGAAGCGCCTGGAACCGCTACAATTTTTACAACAGTGATTGCTTAGGTAGCAGCTCAGTTGAATATACAAGTCGTCACAAAATGTTGTTGATCGGTTATAACTATGTTCTAAACTTTAGAATTATTTGCAATTCAGAATGTCTGTTTTATTATTTCACGCGACACTGCAATAGGGGAAGCTAGGGTAAAGTTGTCTCAGTAAGGAAAATCAAATTTTCACCATGGTTATCGACAGAAGATAGTTGCGATACATTGCAATACGTACATTGAAAATGTGTAATCGGCAAATATTTTTAAGTGAAAAAACAAAATTATATGTGGGAATCATAAACATTTCCTGAAGGCGTACATAATGTCCACATTACCTGCCTAAGAAGGTAATGTGGCCAGTGTCCGTCCACATTGAGGGGTTGAATTTTTGTGGTCTTCAGTCCGGAGACTGGTTTGATGTAGCTCTCCATACTGTTCTATCCTGTGCAAGCCCCTTCATCATCGTATAGCTACTGCTACCTAAAGCCTTCAGATTCTGCTTACTGTATTAATCTCACGGTCTCTCTACGGTTTTATCCTCCCCCCTCCACCCCTAAGTCCCTCCGCCACCAAACTGGTGATCCCTTGGTGTCTCAGAATGTGTGTTACCATCTAATGTCCGCCCCCGGTAGCTGAGTGGTCAGCGGGACAGAATGTCAACCCTAAGGGCCCGGGTTTGATTCCCGGCTGGGTTTGAGATTCTCTCCGCTCGGTGACTGGGTGTTGTGTTGTCCTAATCATCATCATTTCATCCCCATCGACGCGCAAGTCGTCGAAGTTGTGCCAAATCTAAAGACTTGCACCCGGCGAACGGTCTACTCGGCTGTAGGCCCTAGTCACACGACATTCATTCACCGACTGATCCCTTCTTGTGGTCAGGTTGTGCCACAAAGTCCTCTCCTCCTCAGTTTTATTCAGTATATCCTCATTAAAATGATGTACCTATCTAAATCTTCAGCATTCGTCTGTAGCACCACATTTCAAAAGATTCTATTCTCTTCATGTCTAAACTGTTTACCGTCCATGTTGCACTTCCATACATGGCTACACTCCAAACAAATGCTTTCAGGAAAGACTTCCTGACAAATCTATATCCGAAATTAACAAATTTCTCTTTCAGAAACCCTTTCCTTTCTATAGGCAATCTACATTTTATATCTTCTCTACTTCGGCCATCTTCAGTTACTTTACTGCCTCAATAATGAAACTCATCTACTACCTCAACTATCTCGTTTCCTAACCTGATCTCGTCAACATAACTTGATTTAATTCGAATTCATTCCATTATCCTCGCTTTGCTTCTGTTAGTGTTCACCTTACATCCTCCTATCAAGACACTGTCCATTAAGTTCAACTAGTCTTCCAAGTTATTTCCTGAGACAGAATGCCATAGGCGAACCTCAATTATTTCTCTCTCTGGACTTTAATTCCTACTCCATATTTTGCTTTTGTTTCCTATATTGCTTGGTCGATGTATAGACTGAATAACATACGGGATACGGTATAACACTGTCTCAACCATTGCGACCCTATCATGCCCCGCGACTCTTAAAACTGCCACCTGGTTTCTGCACAAGTTGTAAATAGCCTTTCGCTCCCTGTATTTTACCCCTGGTACCCATAGAATTTCGAAGAAAATATTCAAGTCAGCATTGTCACAACCCAAGCTTTCTCTAAGTCTAAAAATGCTATAGAGGTAGGTTTGCTTTTCCTCAATCCATCTTCTACGAGATGTCGAACAGTCAGTATTGCCTCGCGTGTTTCTACATTTCTCCGGAACACAAGCTGCTCTTCCTCGACGTCGGCCTACACGAGTTTTTCCATTCTTCTGTAAGGAATTCTTGTTAGTATTTTGCATCCACGACTAATTAAACTGTCAGTTCGACAGTATTCACACCTGTGAGCACCTTCTTTCTTTGGAATTGGAATTCTCATATTCTTCTTGAAGTGTGAGGGTATTTCGCCGGTCTCATACATCTTGCTCCCCAGGTGGAAGAGTTCTGTCATGGCTGGCTCTCCCAAGGCTATCAGTAGTTGTGACGGAATATTGTCTACTCGCGGGGCCTCGTTTCGAGTTAGGTCTTTCAGTGCTCTGTCACATTCTTCTAGCATACCGTATCTCCCATCTCATCTTCATCTACGTCCTCTTCTATTTTTGTAATATTGCCCTCAACTACATCTCCATTGGACAAACGCTCTATATATTCCTTCAGTCTTTCAGCTTTCCCTTCTTTGCTTGGGACTGGTTTTCGATCTGAGCTCTTAATATCCATACAGCTGCTCCTCTTTCCACCAAAGACTTCTCTAATTTCCCTGTAGGGAGTATCTACCTTTCCCCTTATGATGTATGCTCTAAGTCCTCAGATCCCACCTGCAGGTTATCAGTATAAAATCCAAGATGCTACTCCAGTCGAGTGTAAAACGAATGTGCGCAACGTAAATATGTTGTTGTTGTTGTGGTCTTCATTCCTGAGACTGGTTTGATGCAGCTCTCCATGCTACTCTATCCTGTGCAAGCTTTTTCATCTCCCAGTACCTACTACAACCTACATCCTTCTGAATCTGCTTAGTGTATTCATCTCTTGGTCTCCCTCTACGATTTTTACCCTCCACGGTGCCCTCCAATGCTAAATTGGTGATCCCTTGATGCCTTAGAACATGTCCTACCAACCGATCCCTTCTTCTGGTCACGTTGTGCCACAAACTTCTCTTCTCCCCAATCCTATTCAATACTTCCTCATTAGTTATGTGATCTACCCATCTGATCTTCAGCATTCTTCTGTAGCACGACATTTCGAAAGCTTCTATTCTCTTCTTGTCCAAACTATTTATCTTCCATGTTGCACTTCCATACATGGCTACGCTCCATGCAAATACTTTCAGAAACTAGTTCCTGACATTTAAATCTATACTCGATATTAACAAATTTCTCTTCTTCAGAAACGCTTTCCTTCCCATTGCCGGTCTACATTTTATATCCTCTCTACTTCGACCATCGTCAGTTATTTTCCTCCCCAAATAGCAAAACTCCTTTACTACTTTAAGTGTCTCATTTCCTAATCTAATTCCCTCAGCATCACCCGACTTAATTCGACTGCATTCCATTATCCTTGTTTTGCTTTTGTTGATGTTCATCTTATATCCTCCTTTCAAGACACTGTCCATCCCATTCAACTGCTCTTCCAAGTCCTTTGCTGTCTCTGACAGAATTACAATGTCATCGGCGAACCTCAAAGTTTTTATTTCTTCTCCATGAATTTTAATACCTACTCCGAATTTTTCTTTTGTTTCCTTTACTGCTTGCTCAATATACAGATTGAACAACATCGGGGAGAGGCTACAACCCTGTCTTACTCCCTTCCTAACCACTGCTTCCCTTTCATGTCCCTCGACTATTATAACTGCCATCTGGTTTCTGTACAAATTGTAAATAGCCTTTCGCTCCCTGCATTTTACCCCTGCCACCTTTAGAATTTGAAAGAGAGTATTCCAGTCAACGCTAAAATGATGATTTGGCTCTCTCTGACTACCACCTGAAGCAGATCTTGGGATCTCTTAGTTCCATAAATTACAATCTAAACATAAACGAATGATGAAGAGAACTAATACTTCTAAATGATAAACGTAGTTTCTTATTATACGTTTATTGCTTTCTGACAAATGTCTATATTTCCTAAGTAAAATTATTAATCAATTACCCAACTTTGCCCTTTATTACGACTGCGTGGTCTAATATCACTAACGCGAAATGACATCATTTATGTACCAAACACTAGAAGACACTACTATCAAAGATGATCTGCTGTGGTGTGGAACCTCAGTGGAAATAAACTAAGGTGATCACAGATGTTTAGCTTTTATAGCCCTAATAAGCCGAAGCAATTTGCGACAGCACCGTATGTACTGCGTCTGGTGCGTCGGCGTGCTGTTTCTCGTACACGTCTGCGTCGATGGAAGACTCCAGCCACAAAATAAACTCTTTCAAACACTAGGACAGCAGAAGGTGATCCTCTGACTAATACACTCTAATACTGTCTTCTCCTCTCTCTGTTCTACAGACGAGAAACGCAAACTCCCAACCTCAAGGAATGAGTTCGGATAACGTCTCAACGTTAAGTATAGGCAGAGAAAGTGCTCTCAATTACTGAACGCTGCGTACTCAACGACGACTTCCAGTCCGGAGGTGAAGTTTAGAATCCTATAGGCTCGCAACAGTACAGTGCCTAACTGTTTTAACTATAAATTCTCCTGAGAGCAAAGACAGCAAGTCCTTCTGTACCAACAAAGCTGATATCGAGCGACCGTCACACACGGGCGCCCAGAACGGAAGACCTCGCCTCTCCACTGCTGTATACCCAGCAAGGATCGGCTCCCCACCCTCGTAATTCCCAAAACGAATCATATTCCCGAAGCCATGGAATATTCTCCCTCTCTACAGATTCTTCCGAACGCCGAACAACCATATTTTAGTCTTTTGTCGTCCAGCGCGGAAATTTTGCGAAGAAAAACCTATAATCCTACAATGGTACGCTTCTGAGTAAAAATAGTTGGAAATAGCCCAGCCTGCGTGGTTTCCGAGGTGCCGCTTCTTCGTTCCTCTCACCTGCGTCCAAGATTTTCAGCGTTTCCGAAGTATAATCCTTCCGGTTCGGCTACAACACCGGCCGGTCGTGGCTCTATTGTGCTCCAGCGCTTAGGTGCTACGACGTCCGTCTCGCTACTTCCTGTGTTAAAGCAGGACCAACACACCCGTGTGGGCCTCCCACCCAGGGCTTGAGTTCCGTCTGCCGTTTCATTTCCACTGTCGTTCCAACCTCTACTACTATGACAATAAAGACACTCCGTCACCTGTCATGCAATAAGCGTTAACAATTATTTACGAGGCGTACGTGACAACGTCAGTTTCCTTTAAATATTCATATATACTATGTACTACCTATCAAATAATACCTAATGTGGTTGTAAATCAAGGCAAAGTATGTGGATGAGTGCTTGTAAGGTGTGAAATTACAGCCACCTTACAAAAAAAGGTGGGTGTTTTGTCCCCCCCTGCCAGCTTGAATGGTAATGTCCATAAGTCATTCACCATAAATGCATAAATCGCTCTACCACTTTAAAAACATAGTTAAGGGTTTCTTGTTCGTCACTGAATACACTCCTTAAGTTCTTTGTATCAGATACTGCAGCAATAATTTTGGTAGAAGTCTTCTTTCAGCCTGTTAGGTAGAAAACTAAATTGCTTTGTTACTGCAGGTAAACACATCTTATTGTTCTTCAGTGCCCCCATCGCATTTTCCATCGCAACAGGCTCTCGTGTTTGTTGCACTGATATATGGACGTATTTTGTAGACATGACCTAGTATAACAAATTAAATCAAGCTACTGCAGCAGACTGTTTCAATCGGAATTTTATATTAGTTCAAATATAACAGAATAGAGACGGTTTTAAATAACACTAATTATTTAATTAATTAATTCAGAATCGACACAGAGACATAAAAGGATGATGCGAGCTTCGTATATAAAAGAACTTAGAAGTCAGTCTATAGTATTACATATGATACAGGCAAGTAGCTCACTCTTACCAGGGTAAACAGAGTTAATAAATCCTTGGCCACAAGTAAAAAGCATTTGGGCAAGGCGAGTCAAAATCACAAACTTTCTCACGTAAAAATAATGTAACAAGCATCCTCTCTCATAACCACGGAAAACAGTGCTAGTGTATATCAGAATCAGTTTGACCACTTCTCGGCAGACAGCAACGCTGTTAGGGGCTAAAAAGTACGCACTGGCCACTGTTCCCTCCCTGGAACTTTGCCTCACCTTCCCCTAACTACTGAGCATAATCTCTCAGTAATTTTAACTGTCACTAAATTTAACTAACCATTTCTTCCAAATGAGAAAAATTGATGATAATAAAGTGTAAATATATGAAGGCAATCTCATTATCGTTCGCCGGAATCAAAAATTTCAATAGTAAATGAACTTTAAAAAGATTAATTAGTATTGTTGCTGTACAACCGGTAAGTAATGACTTTTAAAGACTGTTTCTCTTTTTCGTAACGTGATATTTGATTGTCGGGATGATAGTATATGGACCCTGCTGATGGTGATAATGTACTAGGTAAATAATTAGCCTGAGATTAAGATTCATTTCCACTCCCTCCACTTATTGTCCTAAGAAAATCCTGCGTCAGTCGCTTGTCTTTCACAATAGGAGAGTGTGTTGTGCCTTGAGTATACTGTATCTGCGAATGCATGACGGTACCTAGTCAGTGTTTCAATGTACTGCCTGATTTTTGAATTACGTGAAGGACTGCGCACTAGAAACTGCTGTAAGCAGTTTCCGGTGTATTTTACTGCTTTTGTTGTGAGACATGAGGTTGTGTGTAGTGCGGCGTTAGTAAAGATTATGATTTCCGCTTATTTAATAGCTGTAGGGCAGGGCTCTCAAACTTTTCCTCTGACGGAGCACTTTGAGAATCCTGGTATTTCAATGGAGCACCATGTTTATTTTCAACGAAGATTTAAAAAAAGAGAAACTTGTTTTATTCAGTGATTGCTACAATTCAAAGTCATAATTAATAAGACAGAAATCATAATAAAGTTCTAAAAAAAAAGAAAAGATTTTGAAAAAATGCCATGTTGTTCATTGTTTATCGCGGAACACTTACTCACAATTCGCGGAACACAACTCAGAAAATTTAGAGAACCAGCATTTGAAGCTCACTGCAGAATGATTCTACTGCCACCGACTTCCGTTTCGAGTAGAGACTATGAAGATAACATAACACAAATTAAGGCTCGTACAGAGGATATGGACAGTCGTTTTTCTCTCGCTCTATTTGCGAGTGGAACACGAAACGAAATGACCAGGACTTGGTACAAAGTAGCCTCCGACGGTACCATAAGGTGGCCTGTGGAGTATCAATGTAGATGTTGATTCGCGTGGTGTCCTGCTGGGTTGACGAAATTATCGTCGGATGGTCTTACGTTGCGATTCTCCTCTATCAGATCATGCACACCCTCCCTGCAACAAAACACAATGGAAGAAACTCCAGGCGACTCTGTTCCCTGAAAAGGGTACCGACATTATTCTGTCAAACCTTTCTAATCTCCAGAATGAGAATTACACTCCGCAGCGAAATGTGCGCTGATACGGCTTCCTGGTAGATTAAAACTATATTCCGGACCGAGATTCGAACTCGGGACCTTTGCCTTTCGCGGGCAAGTGCTCTACCAGCTGAGCTACCCAAGCACGACTCACGACCCCTCCTCACAGCTTCAATTCTGGCAGTACATCGTCTCCTTCCTTCCAGACTTCACAGAAACTCTTCTGCGGTCCTTGCAGCACTAGCATTCCTGGAAGAAAGGATATTGCGGAGGCATGGCTTAGCCACAGCCTGGAGAATCTTTCCAGAATGAGAAATTCACTCTGCAGCGGAGTGTGCGCTGATATGAAACTTCTCAGTCTGAAACATCCCCCAGGCTGTGACTAAGCCATGTCTCCGCAATATCCTTTCTTCCAGGAGTGCTAGTTCTGCAAGGTCCGCAGAAGAGCTTCTGCGAAGTTTGGAAGGTGGGAGGCGAGGTACTGGCGGAATTGAAGCTGTGATGACGGGGCATGAGTCGTGCTTCTGTATCTCAGTTGGTACAGCACTTGCCCGCGAAACGCAAAGGTCCCGAGTTCAAGTATCGGTCCGGCACACAGTTTTAATCTTCCAGACAGTTTCTTTCTAATCTCCTCCGCTCTCCACTTGCTCCGAAAATACCTCTGGAATAACGTTTCAAAAAGCGTTAGCGTGCTGTTACTTCGCCTCCGAATAAGTTGGTGTAAAATTTGTAATACTTCTAAATATCACACTCTAGCCTACCATCTTCTTCATAAATGCGTTATGTGTGTTCTTTCATCCTTCCAAGACCTCCTTCACTAAAAATTCATCTGTTTCTTTTTCAGGTAAGTCTACCTCGTACAGAAAGGACACTACCGCTGCCTTCCTCCTCGGCAGGTAAATACAGCTAACCAGCGAACATTTTTGTAGCTGCTATTCCATTTTCTAATGCCATCTCCTAATATAATGTTCCCGACTACCATGGTGTACTCTCCATCAACATCCATGGTCTGCAAGCCACTGTGAAGTGCATAGCAGACGGTACGTAAAATCGTTTTACGTACGAGGTGCATTCAGGTTCTAAGGCCTCCGATTTTTTTTTCTTATTAACTACTCACACGAAATCGATGAAACTGGCATTACTTCTCGGCGTAATCGCCCTGCAGACTCACACATTTTTCACAACGCTGACGCCATGATTCCATGGCAGCGACGAAGGCTTCTTTAGGAGTCTGTTTTGACCACTGGAAAATCGCTGAGGCAATAGCAGCACGGCTGGTGAATGTGCGGCCACGTATAGTGTCTTTCATTGTTGGAAAAAGCCAAAAGTCACTAGGAGTCAGGTCAGGTGAGTAGGGAGCACGAGGAATCACTTGAAAGTTGTTATCACGAAGAAACTGTTGCGTAACGTTAGCTCGATGTGCGGGTGCGTTGTCTTGGTGAAACAACACACGCGCAGCCCTTGCCGGACGATTTTGTTGCAGTGCAGGAAGGAATTTGTTCTTCAAAACATTTTCGTAGGATGCACCTGTTACCGTAGTGCACTTTGGAACGCAATGGGGAAGGATTACGCCCTCGCTGTCCCAGAACATGGACACCATAATTTTTTCAGCACTGGCGGTTACCCGAAATGTTTTTGGTGGCGGTGAATCTGTGTGCTTCCATTGAGCTGACTGGCGCTTTGTTTCTGGATTGAAAAATGGCATCCACGTCTCATCCATTGTCACAACCGACGAAAAGAAAGTCCCATTCATGCTGTCGTTGCGCGTCAACATTGCTTGGCAACATGCCACACGGGCAGCCGTGTGGTCGTCCGTCAGCATTCGTGGCACCCACCTGGATGACACTTTTCGCATTTTCAGGTCGTCATGCAGGATTGTGTGCGCAGAACCCACAGATACGCCAACTCTGGAGGCGATCTGTTCAACAGTCATTCGGCGATCCCCCAAAACAATTCTCTCCACTTTCTCGATCATGTCGACAGAGCGGCTTGTGCGAGCCCGAGGTTGTTTCGGTTTGTTGTCACACGATGTTCTGCCTTCATTAAACTGTCGCACCCACGAACGCACTTTCGACACATCCATAACTCCATAACCACATGTCTCCTTCAACTGTCGATGAATTTCAATTGGTTTCACACCACGCAAACTCAGAAAACGAATGATTGCACGCTGTTCAAGTAAGGAAAACGTCGCCATTTTAAGTATTTAAAACAGTTCTCATTCTCGCCGCTGGCGGTAAAATTCCATCTGCCGTACGGTGCTGCCATCTCTGGGACGTATTGACAATGAACGCGGCCTCATTTTAAAACAATGCGCATGTTTCTATCTCTTTCCAGTCCGGAGAAAAAAAATCGGAGGCCTTAGAACTTGAATGCACCTCGTATTAGGATTTCTTCCCCTTTCAGTGGCGTATGTTGCACGTGAAGAAAAACTGCCTACATACCTCCATGCACGCTACAGTTGGTCTCATGTTGTGTCCGCAGTCCCCAAGTGAGTGAAACTAGGGGGATGAAGCTCATTCCTAGGTGAAACATACAGGATGCATCGTGAACCTCTGTAACTTTATCGATATAATCGGCGTCTTGTTAAAAGTGTCAAGTTCTATGACGGACGCTCTCTCGTGAGTGCAACAGACCTGCGACCATTCTTCGTGTTCAACTTTCAACTCTGGTGTACTTATTTGTCTTGGGTCAGCCGCCTAAACATTTGACATATTCCGTTACGCATAGTCGTGGGACGGAGTCAAATTGGTTTGGCAGACTAGCAAACGGGTCTACCTGCACACTGGAACCCATGCGGGTTTCAGAGGCTCATAGGGAAGTACCTGCGTTCCGAATTCGCCGAACGCTAGACCGCGTACTTGAATTTTTTCGGGCGCGCGCCATTAATAACATATTGCTGCCGTCCATGACGCCAGTCGCCGAATGCATCGTAGTGTGCCGCCCTGACCATCCAAAGGGTAAGCTATTCGCTGCCTCGGCGTAGGGCTCTCAGCACCCAGATCTTTCGAACCAAATTTTTCTTTTTGGAATAGTAGAGTATAGACGCTGGATGGTGGCGTAGTTTTTGTGCCGTACCCTGAATTCACGTGTATGAAGTCATATAAAGCGATTAGTGTTCTGTTTACCGTTGTGTGTCGATTCCCAGCTGATCACTGTGTCCACCATAGACCCCATATTAGCGAAAACGTTTGTCAACTGAAAATGTTTGTGACATTTCTTTAGCCGTATTTTTTGTAATATTAAGAATGAATAGAGCTATTATTATTTAGATCACAACTCCTGCCCGTGTCCTGATTAACATTACCTTTGCCATGTTTGTTAAAGTCTTTATTACAAAAGAATGTAGCAAGCTTGCAACCAGACAACGGATACCAGAGTCGAGGGGCGTGAAAGGCAAGCAGTGGTTGAGCATAGGGTTGTAGCTTATCCCCGATGTTACTCAATCTGTATATTGAGCAAGCAGCAAAGGAAACAAAAGAAAAATGTAGTATAGGAATTAAAATCGACAGACAAGAAATAAAAACTTCGAGGTTTGTCGATGACGTCGTAATTCTGTCAGAGACAGCAGAGAACTTGGAAGAGCAGTCAAACGGAATGCACAGTGTCTTGAAAGAAGGATATAAGATTAACATCAACAAAAGAAAAACGAAGATAATGGAATGCAGTAGAACTAAATCAGGTTCTGGTGGGGCAGTCAGATTATGAAACGAGATACTGAGACCAGTAGGAGAGTTTTATTATTGGGGCAACAAAATAGCTGATGGTAGCCAAAGTAGAGAGGATATAAAATGTGGCAATAAGAAGAAAAGCGTTTATAAAGAAGAGTAATTTGTTAACTTTGACCATAGATTTGAATATAACGAAGTCTCTTCTGAACGTATTCGTATGAAGTATAGCCATGTTTGGAAGAGAAACATGGACGATAAACAGTTTAGACAAGAAACGAACTTAAGCTTGTGATTCCACAGAAGAATGCTGAAGATTACATGGGTAGATCTCGAAACATCTACATCTACATTTATACTCCGCAAGTCACCCAACGGTGTGTGGCGGAGGGCACTTTACGTGCTACTGTCATTAGCTACCTTTCCTGTTCCACTCGCGTATGGTTCGTGGGAAGAACGACTACCGGAAAGCCTCCGTGCGCGCTCGAATCTCTCTAATTTTACATTCGTGATCTCCTCGGGAGGTATAAGTAGGGGGAAGCAATATATTCGATACCTCATCCAGAAACGCACTCTCTCGAAACCTGGACAGCAAGTTACACCGCGATGCAGAGCGCCTCTCTTGCAGAGTCTGCCACTTGAGTTTGCTAAACATCTCCATAACGCCATCACGCTTACCAAATAATCCTGTGACGAAACGCGCCGCTCTTCTTTGGATCTTCTCTATCTCCTCCGTCAACCCGACCTGGTACGGATCCCATACTGATGAGCGATATTCAAGTATAGGTCGAACGAGTGTTTTGTAAGCCAGTTCCTTTGTTGATGGACTACATATTCTAAGCACTCTCCCAATGAATCTCAACCTGGCACCCGCCTTACCAACAATTAATTTTATATACTCATTCCACTTCAAATCGTTCCGCACGCATACTCCCAGATATTTTACAGAAGTAACTGCTACCAGTGTGTGTTCCGCTATCATATAATCATACAATAAAGGATCCTTCTTTCTTTGTATTCGAAATACATTACATTTGTCTATGTTAACGGTCAGTTGCCACTCCCTGCACCAAGTGCCTATCCGCTGCAGATCTTCCTGTACTTAGCTGCAATCTTCTAATGCTGCAACTTCTCTGTATACTACAGCATCATCCGCGAAAAGCCGCATGGAACTTCCGACACTATCTACTAGGTCATTTATATATATTGTGAAAAGCAATGGTCCCATAACACTCCCCTGTGGCACGCCAGAGGTTACTTTAAGGTCTGTAGACGTCTCTCTATTGAGAAAAACATGCCGTGTTCTGTTTGCTAAAAACTCTTCAATCCAA